>NW_020953954.1:427558-439676 GCF_900497805.2 Vombatus ursinus | reverse complement strand
GGCCCGGGGCGTGTCCGTGTCTGGGGGTGCGCGAGGTGGGGGCCTGGGCCGGGCTTGGGGAGGTGCTGCTGGGGGCGGGGCCCCCACCAGGTCAGGCTCCTGCACCTAGGGCCTGGGTAGGCCTGGGGGGCGGGGGCGGCCTTGGAGGCCCCCGAGACAGCGCAGCTTCCCCGCAGGAGCCGCCGGAGCCCGGCCACCATGACCGAATACAAGCTGGTGGTCGTGGGTGCGGGGGGCGTGGGCAAGAGCGCGCTCACCATCCAGCTCATTCAGAATCACTTCGTGGATGAGTACGACCCCACGATCGAGGTGAGCGCGCTATGGGCCCCCGCTGAGCTCTCCCTCTGGTACACCCGCCCCAGAACCCAGGACCCTGGACGGCGCCCCCTTACACCTTAGGACGCTGGATGCACATCCCGGGACACACACACACACACACACACACACCCCCACCCACCCCAGGATCCTGGATGCCATTCTCCCACCCCCTAGGAGCCTGGACAGCGCCCTACCCTCACCCCAGGACCCTGAACTATGACCTCCTCTCCCCCCCACCCCATACCCTTCAGAGTCACTCCTATCACCAGAACGAGGCTCCCAGCAGCTTTTCCCAGGAGGTCCCTCCCTGGCAGGGAGGCTGCTGAGACCTGGGGTTCAGGACTCTTGGGTCCCCTGCCTTGACTTCCCTCCTCCTCCCTCTCCAGGACTCATACAGGAAGCAAGTAGTCATTGACGGGGAGACCTGTCTGTTGGACATCTTGGACACTGCAGGCCAGGAGGAGTACAGTGCCATGAGGGACCAGTACATGCGCACGGGGGAGGGTTTTCTCTGTGTATTCGCCATTAACAACACCAAGTCCTTCGAGGACATTCACCAGTACAGGTGAGCCCCCCAGCCCCACCGGGCCCTCCCCAGCTCTGCCCTGCCCTGCCCGGCCCGTCGGCCAGCGCCTGCTTCTCTCCTCCCACGCAGGGAGCAGATTAAGCGAGTGAAGGACTCAGACGACGTGCCCATGGTGTTAGTGGGGAACAAATGTGACCTGCCAGCCCGGACAGTGGAGACACGCCAGGCACACGAGCTGGCCCGAAGCTACGGGATCCCCTACATCGAGACGTCCGCCAAAACTCGCCAGGTGAGGGCATCCCGCCTGCTGCCCCACCTGCCTTCGGGGGCAGGTACAGGCAGACATTCCTCACTGAAAGGCCAGGCCCAGGGTCCCGAGGCCACAGGCTGCCAGCTCTGGATTGAACCTAGATCCTTGGGAGATCTGGGTCCAGGTGACCCCTGATCTGATATGAGCCCATGTGCAAGGTGACCCTGGGTGGGAAAGGAGCTCGCGTCTGGGCTGAACCTAGGCCCTGGCTGAGCTGGGTGGGAGGGGAGCCCAAGGCCGGGATCCTGGCTGAGCCGCCCTGCCCTCTCCCTCTCCGCAGGGGGTAGAGGATGCTTTCTACACACTGGTGCGGGAAATCCGGCAGCACAAACTGCGGAAGCTGAACCCCCCGGACGAGAGCGGCCCGGGGTGTCTGAACTGCAAGTGTGTGATCTCCTGACCGCGGGGGTTGAGGTGAGGCCTGGGAGGGTGTGGGCGGGGCTGAGGGGGTGGGGCGGGGCTTACAGCAGGGACCCTTCTTTCTCTTTCCCCGCCCCCCCCCACCGCTGGCTCTGTCCTGACTTTGCCTTCTGCTCCCGGCCCAGGCTGGGGGTTCGGAGGTGCAGGACCCGAGTGAGGGAGGGAGGAGCCAGTGGACGGAGGAACGGATGGAGCATGGTGGCCGGACTGACGGACGGTCAGTTGGAAGGAAGGAAGGAAGACAGTGGCGGCCGCCCTTTGACGCTGCTGCTGCTGCTGCTGCTGCTGCTAGAGTTCCTGGTCCTGCTGGGAGGGCCAGACAGGGCGCCTCTGATCCCCCCGAAGGCTTTTTGCACGGACTGTCTCCAACTCCTCGGCCCCAAACTGCTTCCTCTGCCCCCCCTGCCCCTCTGCCCGACCCACAGGGCTCATTTCAGTAAATTATTGGATGGTCTTGACCTTGGTGTGGCTGTGGGGGGAGGGGGGGTAAAGAAACCACTTGAAGCATGCAACACAGCCCTTGACCCTCTAGCCTAGCCAGATCAATGGGGGGTGGGGGCGCTCTAGCCCCTGGTTTTTGCCTGGGGAGCCTGGCTCACTGGCTGGGCCCTGGACTCTGAGCTCAGGGGTCCCTTGAGGGCTGGCCCCAACCAGGGCGGGGCCAGGGCTGCCTTCTGCTGCCCTCGGGGGAGGCTTCAGGAATAAGTAACACCACAGAGAGTCAGAGGGTCCTTGGTGTAGACACCTTTACTGTCTGCCATGTCTGCCCGTCTTCTTGGGGGCCAGCCTGACATCCCCTTCCCCTCTGGCCCCGGCTCGGACCACCAGTTTGTGTCCATTCAGATCCTCTTCTCTAACAGACCCTGTGCGGTTCACCCTGTGGCAGAGAGCCCTGGCCTCTCTGGATAGGTTTGGGGCGCTTGGGCCCTGCCCTGCGTTTCCAGGCCCCCTTGCCTCCCATCCAGGGCCTGTGAAGCCTGGCCGGTACCCCAGGGAGCAGAGCATCCCTTAAAATGGCCCTGGGGTAAGCCCCATCTTACAACTGCCCTGTCTGCAAGGGGCCATCTCTGTGGGAGACTCTCTGGGATGGCCTGGGGGCGGCAGGGGACCAGCTCCTCCCTGGAGCCTCTGCACCCTCCCCACTGAAGCACCGTGGGCCCCTGGCCCTGAGTCCTTGCTGACCTGGGCCCTGCACAGTCTGGTGCCGCTCCTGAAGAGGCCACAGGGGATCGTGCCCAGAGACATGGAGGAGCGTGCAGGAGGGCTGAGGCTGGGCATGCTGGCCCAGTGCCTGGGCAGGAGGCCACTGCCTGGCCCCAGCCCCTCAGCCTCCTCAGGAACACTATGGGGCTGGGGAGGCCCACTCCTGGGCCCCTGGTTGAGCAGGCCAGGCTGATCAGAGGTGCGGGGAGGGGGAGGGGGAGGGGGAGGGGGGGGGGCCGGCGGGATAGGCGTTCTCATCAGGGACACTCTCCAGAGGCAGCAGCTCTTCAGGGGATGGGGGTGGAGGGAACAGGGCTGCATCCAACTCTGAGGGGACACCCCCTCCTGGCCACCCCTCTTCAGGGGAGGCTGGGGCATTGTGGTCCAGGCCTGGGGGCTGGGCCTCAGCCTCTCGCTGCAGAGGAGAGAAGGGTGGAGGCCTGGGCCTCAGACAGGCCTTGTCCAGGTCCTGGCTGACCTGAGGGGGGTCCCGTTCTGAGCTGCCCAGCGGCTGGGGCTCCTGGGGCTGGGGAGAGGGCCCATCTTCTAGGAGCGAAGTCTGCTGACTAGGCATCTCCCGGCTTGGGGAGGGGCTCCTGGCAGGAGCTGCCTTGCCCTGCCCATTGATCACCAGGCCCAGGGAGAACTCCACTCCCAGAGGCTTCTTGGGGAGCTCTTCCAGTTTGGCTTCAAGGCAAGCAAGACAGTGGACATTTAGACCTAGTCTGGGAGCCCCAGGACTGCCCTCCCTGACAGGTGTGGCAGGTGGACTGGGGCCCAGAGAGGGGAGAGTCAGACTGCCTCATCTAGTGTTTGTGTCTGCCTGCCTGTGACCTGCCCCCCAGGAAGAGGAGAAGGAAAAAGGTTCCTGCCTGACCAGGCCGTCTCCTGCATGGGCTCTGACGGCCTGGTCCCCTCTCGAAAGTGCAAGAGTGTCCCAGCCTCCAGCCCCCATCCCCAAGCCCACCTGGGGGTGGCAGCTCGCATTTCATCCTGCGCAGTTCTGCCATTGATGCCTGCAAATGATCCAATACGCTGTCATCTTCATGGGGCCAGGGGCCGGCCAACTTCTCCTGCAGAAATTCTCTGAGATCCTCCAGGGACATCTTGAGCAGGCGTTCTGGAGGTCCAAGAGTGGGGTGGGAGGCCAGGTGGTGAGCCCCCTGCCCACAGGCTCCCTCTGCTCCCTTCCTGGCATCTGAGTCCCAGGCTCCTGGGCCGAGCCTGAGGCTAGTTCTCCCATCTCCTCCTTTACCCACCTGAAAATCCATTCTCTCCCCCAATCCCTCCACCCCAAGTCCGGGGAGGGGGTCCTTACTCCTGTGCAGCTTGAGAACTGTATAGGCCATAGCGGTGAGAACCCGCTCGCCCTCCAAGATGTACACATCCCACAGGCGCAGGGTGAGGGTGAATGGGGTCTGTGGAAGAGAGGCCAGGCTGAGAGGGTGCCCCGAGAGGGCGACACCATGCCTAGCAAAGCCAGAGCCCAGAGCAGGCCTGGGCTGACCTGACGTTCTCACCCGGTCAATGAAACACTGCAGGAACCACTTGGTGGTGTAAATGCCCGTGGACATCTGCTCTTTGTCCTGAAGGGAGACGATGGAGATGGTGGGGTCATTTTTACGCTGGCTGGCAGGCAGCTCCCCTGTGCCCACATGTGCAGCCACCCCGTGCCCGCTGCTGCTGAGCTCACCATGTGTTTTTTCAGCTTGGGCAAGGCCTTCCCAAGGATCTGCTCGTGGTGGTCTTGGAAGCGCTGCAGCTTGGGGAATCCAGGCATGAAGAAGCCTGTGGGGAGCCCGCCCAGGGCAGAGGGCTCAGCAGCAGCCTGGGGAGAAAGCCCAGGAGCCCCCTCTGGTTCACCCCCTGCCCACGCAGGGCGAGCCCCTGGGTGTGTCCCTCTGTGGGGGCCCCATCTATCTCAGGCAGTGCCAGCTGTCTTAGGATGAGCGGCGGCCCTTCCAGCCCACGGAAGGCTCTGGCCAGGGACTCGGGCAAGTCCCTTCCCCCTGCAGCCTCGATGCTCTCATCTGTAGCATGGAGCTAATTCCTAACCTGCCTTGGCCTCTGAGCTGTGGGGAAGCCAGGGAAACGAGGGGTGGGGTGTGACTTCCTGGCTCTGTTTCCAGCAGCTGTGGGGCTGGGGATCCACCCCCCTCCCCCCCCGGGGAGGAGGGGGGTGGGGGGTCAGGCGCTCACCATGCATCGCGTGCCTCTGGTTGGCCAGCAGCTGGGCCAGTGCCCAGAAGGCTTCCTCTTCATTCAGGTACATCAGCAGGATGGCGGCGATCTGACTCATGCCCTGGCAATAGCTAACCTCCTGCAGGGGGCGCCCATCCGCCCAGACACACAGACACACACACAGATGACAGTGTGTATGGGGACCATCTCCCCTCCACAGGCTGTCAGGCTGGGAGGAAGCCTCCGCCTCAGGGCTTCAGCTAAGTCCTGGGTGTGCAAGGTGGAAACTGGCTCCCTGCCTAGGTCTGGACTTGGGCCCCAGTGTGCATCTCCCCCAGGATCACAGAGTGGAATCCCCAGGGGCTGCTGGCACTGAGGCAGGGGCCCATTATGGGCTCCCAGGGCCTGGGCAGGGGCCAGGCCTGCTCTGGGAAGAGCCCAGGCAGACTGAGGCACGTGGGAGGCTGAGCGGCTGAGAGGATGCTAGCAGAAAGCCAGCAGGCCCGGCCTGCCCCGGCTGGTCAAGACTTGGGCTGCCACAAGCACAATTAGGGTTAGGGTGCAGGCCCTGGCCTGCAGCGCACACTCATGCCCGCCCACCTGCCCACTGGTCCAACCACAGGCAGAAGCTCACAGTCTCACCGTGTTGTAGACAGAGTAGGCAGACAGGACATGGAACAGGGCTTGCTGCCTGGGGAGAGAGAAGGGATCCTTGACCACACTGGCCACTCGGTACTAAGGGAATTGGCCCCCTCGCCCGTCCTCTGGACTTCCGAGACTGTTCTCCTCACTGACACCTGGCTGTCAGAGGAAGGCAGCCAGCAGGTACCGAGACCACAGCCCACAGAGAGAGGAGGCTCCGGGGACGCCCCAAACAGTCAGGGGATGGGGCGCGGGAGGACCCGGCTGAGGCCAAAGCCACCCCTCTCTTCCTGATCAGCCTCAGCACCCTTCTGCACTGGTTCCCACCCACAGGGTCACTCACTTCACTCCGTAGCGGTCCCGAAACATGATATGATTGCGAAATGTACGGTTGATGTCCAGATCGATCTGTCTGATCTCAGAAGAGAAGCTCTGGGCTTTCTCCTTCATCTCCTGAGGGGGGAGGTGGCAGCATGTCAGAACCAAGCAAAGGGAGGAAAGACAGCCTCAGGAGAGGCCCTGGGCTGGACCCCCAGAACCTGCCCCATCCCCAGTCACGGAACAGAGCCAGTGTGGGACCCTTGCCTGGCCTTCCCCCTGCCAGGGTCTACCTGAGGACAAAGTCCAACACAGAAGACCTGAGGTTGTGGCCAGGGGGGCCCAGATACTCTGCGGCCAGCACAGTCCCTTTGACCTAACCCTAAAGGCATGCTGGCAGCCCTGGGAAGGGGGCCACCGAGGCCCAATACAGGCCAGGCAGCAGAGGCCCCACTCCCTGGGTGGTAAGCCTGACTGGGACAGTCTCTTCCCCTCTGCCTAGTGCACTGTCCTGCCCTGTACCCGGGTGCCTGCTCTCACCAGCACCCCAGGCTGGCTGTGAGTTCTTGGGGTGTCTGGCCTTGGCTGAGACCTGAGGAATTCTGCCCCAGCTCTAGGGTTGGCCCCCCCGCCTACCTCTTACCCCAGCCCGCAGTCTGGGGGGACCACTCTCTCCCCATCCAGGGTGTGGTCATGGGCTGCCCTCCTTCCCTTCCTTGTCACCATCCTTGGTGACCAACAGAAGCAATAGCTCGAGCCCCACTGGAGACAGGGATCCCGGGCCGGGGTGGAGGGGGGGTGGTGTACTTTTCTGCTGACGGGACCTCAGGCACCTGGGAGGTGCTTAGAAATCTCACCTCCCTCACATATCCCAAAGAGGGCTCAGACTAATGGATCTTTTCAGAGTCCTTTTAGAAATGGTTCCCTTCCAGCTCTGGATCCTGGATCCTGATGTTGAGGCTCCCAGGAGAGCAGCCCCCTATCAAACACCTGCCCTTTCGCTGCCCCACCTGACAGGGCCACTGCCATCGGGGCTTTGCCTATCCCACTCAACAAACCCAGCACATCCTCAGGTCCTCTCAGCGTCCCCTCCAAGCACATGCCTTCAGGCACCCTTGCCCACTCCCTGCGACTGCCTACTTTGTTCTCCAACCAGATCTTTCCATCTCTTCCCCTGTGTTCCCCACCACTACCTGGAAGGCTACTTCTGCTTACTCCTTGGCTCAAAAGTCTTCAGGGGCTCCCTACTGACTCTGAGCAAGTTCAGGCTGCCCTGTGGAAAGCATTCGGCCGCTTGCCACCTTACCCTTCTAGCTTTGCTTCTTTTTCACTTTTAATGTTTTTGTTATATCCCTTCCTCCCCATCCCACACTAGAGAAGGCCACCATTTGACACAGAGTTATGAATAGATGTGAAGCCATTCTATGCATGCTTCTATGTATCAGTTATTTCTTTGCAGGTGAACAGCATCGTCCTTCATGGGTCCTTTGTACTTGATTTGACTACGCATAATACTCAGAAGAATTTGGTTGTTCATAATTTTTCTTTGAACAGGATTGCTGTTATTGTACCCCATGTTCTCTTGGTTCTGCTCATTTCCCTCTTCATTATTTCGTGCAAATCTATCCATGTTTTTCTAAGGTCATTGAGCGCATCATTTCTTACAGTACAGCAGTATTCCATCACAACCATATACCACGACTTGTTCAGCCATTCCCCAGCTGACAGCATCCCTGCCATTTCCAGGGATAAAGAAAGCTGCTATAAACATTTTAGAACATATGGGTTCTTTTCCTTTTTCCCTAATCATCTTTGGAAACAGAGCTAGTAGTGGTATTGCTGGATCAAAGGGCATAGGCAGTTTAAGAACTCTTTGGGCATAATTTCAGATTGCTCTCCAAAATGGGTGGATCAGTTCACAGTTCCACCAACAGTGTATTAGTATCTCAACTTTCCCACATCCCCTCCAACATTTGTTGTTTTCCCTTTCAATCATTTTAGCCAATCTGATTGGTGTGAGATGATATCTCAAGGTTGTTTTAATTTGCATTTCTTTAATCAATAATGATTTAGAGCATTTTTATGTGACTATATATAGTTTTGATTTCATCAAAAAACTGCCTGTTCATATCCTTTGACTATATATCAATTGGGGAATGACTCATATTCTTATAGATCTGACCAAGTTCTCTACATTTTTGAGATATGAGGCCATTATCTGAGAAAGTGTTCCTGAAATTTCCCCCCAATTTTCTGCTTTTCTTCTGGTCTTGGTTACATTGGTTTTATTTGTATAAACCCTTTTTAAATTAATGTAATTGAGACTATCCATTTTGCATCCCACAGTGCTCTCTATCTCTTGTTTATTCATAAATTGTTCGCCTATCCGTATGTCTGAGAGGTAATGTGTTCCATGTTCTTCTCCTTTTCTTAGGATATCTCCCTTTATGTCTAGGTCATGGATCCATTTTGACCTGATCTTGGTAATTTGTTTCTTATTACATCTCTCCCTCCCATGCTCTCCTCTCCAGTCGTATTGGTTGCTCTCTCAGCCCTGGTCTGCCCCCACCCCAAGTGGAGACCTTTGTTCAGACTAGGTGCCTCCTAACTGTGGGGAGATGAAGTTGGCTTCCACTGGACAGAATCCATGCCCAGTCTTCTGCTTGGGCAGTCTCCTGGGCCAGCCCTGCCCATCCTTCCAATCCCAGCTGCAGACACTGCCTCCAGGAAGCCATCCCTGAGCTCTCATTTAGCCCTTCTCTAATATGACTCCCTGGGTCTCTCTTCCCAACCCTTAGGCTAAAGTCTAAGCTCAACTCTGGTCCTCCCCCCACCCCCTTTGGCCCCAGATACACAGTAGGTGCTTGAGAAAGACTTGTTGAATGTTGACTGATTGAGGGTGACTCCCTTACCTGGAGGGTGCCGTTAGTACAACACTGGGGACTGGGGGGGGAGGGGCTGGGCTGGGACCTGCTAGGCCAGGACAGAGGAGGGGGTGAGTTCTATAGCTGGGGCCCTGAGGTGGGTGGACTCTGTGTGAGTCTACCACTAACTCGATGTGTGTAACCTGGGCAGGTTGCTTGGCCTCTGTACCTGTTCCCTCATCGGGATAAAGGGGATAATAACTGTGCACTCCCCACCTTCCAGGGTGGTAGGAGGGAGGGAAGGGGGGAAGCATTTATTAAGCATCTACTATGTGCCAGGCACCACAGTAAGCACTTGACAAATATCTCATTTAATCCTCATAACAAACCTGGGAGGGAGGGGCTGTTCCTGTCCCCATTTTACAGTTGAGGAAGTTGGTGACTTGCCCAGGTGGGAAGGAATACTGGGGCTTCCTCAGCATCTGAGAGGATGGTCGGGGGTAGGGGGAACTCCTGGGGGCTTAGCCCAGAGGAGGTCTGGGGAGGCCTGAGAAGGCCCAGGGCAGAGGTCAGGCCAGATAGTACCTGGGCTGGGAGTTGCAGGCTGGGGTCTGTCCTCTGAGCCCAGCCTTGTTCACAGGGCCCGCAGGCCAGCTGGGAAGGTGGCCTCCAATCCTGAAGTCCACAAATGTGACCTCCAGCCCAGCCCATGCCAGATGACAGAGACCATGAGGGTCATAGGGGGCAAAAGCTGGCAAAGGTCCCAGGGCTAGGAGAGCCTCCTACCTCATACTTGCCAGGGTTTTCTGTCTTCACCTTCTCCACTTCCAGGAGGAGGGACCAAGCTTGGCCCCGTACCTGCAGGGGGATGCCCTTGTAGACCCTTCGAGCCATCTGAGGGGTGAGAGGAAGGCAGGCTGAGGGAGGGCATTGGCCTTGGCACTGGCACCCACCTACCAAGCAGTCCCACACAGAAGGACAAAAGCCCTGGTTCCCCCACCCCCAAAAGGAGGGCTCTACCACCAGCCTGCACAGGACGCAGGCACAGGACCCCGCCCCTCCTTTCCCCTTGTATCTAATCCTCATTTGGACTCCACCTCCTCCAGGGAGCCCCCTGCTTCACAGCCTCCCTACTGGTCAGTCTGCTCTCTGGAACATCCTGATGTACTCTCTCCTCCACCACAGGCCAGTGTTTGCCACCCACATCCATTCACACATTCACCCATCCACATATACACCCCCAAACTCATACACTCAGCTACATCCCCATTTACACAGATACCCCCCCATGAATACATCCATACCCACACCTATCCCCCCCAAGACACCCCAGTGTGTGAGGCCTTTTCCAAGCATTCCTTCTCTGTCCCCAGCACCCAGTGCAGGGCTCTAGGACTCATCACATAGTAGGGGCTATGAAAGTAGCCCCAGGAGAAGAGTGGGGAAATTCCATGTTCCCCCCTTCACTGCAGAAGTAGGGGTGAAGGAGCGTTGCTGTGAAATGCCATCCACACGTTGGCTCCTCTCACTGCCTTTTACATTTTCTGTTAAAATCTCTGACACAAGGGATGGCTCACTGGGGCAGGAGAGGGAGGATAGCTTGAGAATGAAAGGCATCAACAGAGAGAAAATGGAAAAGGAAAAGGGAGGGGGTGCCACTAACTCAACCTTAAAACAGCATCTCCAGTGACCCAGATGGATCTTTTGTAGGAGGCTTCCAATGGGACTCTTCACTAAGGTTCTGGGAGCCCACTCCCAGATCAGCGGAGTCACCAACTTCACCTCCTCCCTGTGCCTCAGCCCCTTGGCCAATCTTGGTCTTCCCCCCATCCATCCCCTTCTCTCCACTTCCTCAGCTCAGGCACCACCGGGCAATGATCTTGCCCGGATCATTGCAGCAGCTTTCTGATGACTTTCCCTGTCTCCGTGTCCAGCTTCCCAGCCACAGTCCTCCTTCACACCCTTATTGCAGATAAACTCACCGACTCACTGCTCCCTGAAGCTAACATTCCTTCTCCCACCTTTGTGCATTCACGCAGGCCTATTCCCCTCAGAATCTACAATCTGAGCCTTCCTTCAAGGCTCAGCTCTGTGGCCATCTCCTCTGGGAAGTCTTCCCTGATGCCTCCAGGAGTTCATCCTCTGTCCCTATCTTTCTAGAGGCTCTCTCCCCCCAATCCCACCAAAGAGAGGGGAGGGATAATCTCACTGTTGTCCCTGTATCCCTAACATTTAGCACAGTAGGAGTTTAATAAAGATTTGATTAATAGGGAAGGAAGGAAGAAGGAAAAGAGGGAGAGGAGAAATGAATGAAAAAGTCATAGTAAGTGTGTGGGACAGAAAGAGACAGAGAGATAGGGATAGAGACAGGCAGGGACAGACATGCCCATACCCATACAGGGGTGGGGGCAGGTCAATCAGTGAAAATGAGTAGGAGGGTGTAGTCAGTCTGGTAAAGTAGCAAGAGCCTTGTGCCTGAGAACTTCCTGGTCAAAGTCAGTCAGTCAGTCAGTCAGTCAGTCAACAAACACTGATTAAGCACCTACTATATGGCAGGCACTGTGCTAAGCTCTGAGGATAGAAAAAGTGGTAAAAGATAGTACCTGCCCTCAAGGAGCTCACAATCTAATGGGGAAGATAATATGCAAACAACTGTGTACACACAAGCTATAGACTAGATACAATGGAGATAACAGAGGGAAGGGGCAGGAAGCTTCTTGCAGAGGCGGGATTTTATCTGGGAGTCCAAAAAAGCCAGAAAAGTCAGTAGTCAGTAGATGGAGAGTATTCCCAGCAAGGGGATCAGCCAGAGATGAAGAGTCTTGTTTGAGGAACTGCCAGGCAGCCATTGTCACTGGATCAAAGAGAATGTTGGGGAGTAAGGTGAAAGAAGTCTGGAAAGGCAGGAGGGAGCAGATCATGAAGGGCTTTGAATGACAGATAAGTTTGTATTTGCTCCTGGAGGTAATAGGGAGCCACTGGAGTTCATTGAGTGGGGATGGGGTTGTGGTGATGTGGTTAGACCTGCACTTTAGGAAAATCACTTTGATGACTGAGTAGAGGATGGACTGGAGTGGAAAGAGACCTCAGGCAGGTATAACCCCCCAGCAACTACTGTAATAATCCAGGCATGAGGAGATGAGGGTCTGCACCATGGCAGGGGGCAATGTCAAAGGAGAGATGTGGCAGAGATGCAATTGACCAGAGATGCAGAAGAGGTGAAAGCTATCAGAGATGTGGTGGGGAAGGGTGGGGGGGAGGTGTGTGTGTGTGAAATGGTCCAGAGAAATGGCAGGGGTGAAATGGACCAGAGATGTGGCAGGGGGTGAAATGGAC
>NW_020953954.1:416991-427548 GCF_900497805.2 Vombatus ursinus | reverse complement strand
TGGCAGGGGGTGAAATGGACCAGAGATGTGGCAGGGGGTGAAAGCAATCAGAGATGTGGCAGGGGTGAAATGGACCAGAGATGTGGCAGAGGTGAAATCACAGGCCTTGGCACCATATTGGATCTGGGGGGTGGGGGTGAGAGATGGTGAGGAGTCCACGGTGACTCCTAGGTTGGGAACCTGAGAACTGGGAGGAGGGTGCTGCCCTTGACAGCGATAGGGAAGGTTGGGGGGGGGAGGCTTAGGGGGAGAGATAATGAGTTCTGTGTTATAAATATTGAATTTAAGATGTCTACTGGCAGTTTAACATGTCTGAAAGGCAGTTGGAGATATGAGACTAGAGGTCAGCAAAGAGATTGGAACAGGAAAGTTAGATTTGAGAATCATCATAGACATAGAAAGTAATTAAATCCATAGGAGCACATAAGATCACCAGGTGAAGGAGTAGAGTGGCAGAAGAGCAGAGGGCCCAGGAGAGAACCCTGAGGAACACCTACAGTTAGAGGACATGGCCTGGAGGCGGATCCAGCAAAGGAGACTGAGCAGGGATGGTCACAGAGGGAAGAGGGGAGCCCGGATCCAGGAGAAGAGAGTGATCACCAGTGTCCAAGGCTGTAGATAGTCCAAGAAGGATGAGGATTAGGAAAAGACCATTGGATTTGGCAATTAGGATGAGTAATTTTGGAGAAAGTCGTTTTGGTGGAATGGTTAGGTTGGAAGCCAGATTATAACAGTTGAAGAAGACAGTAAGAGGAGAGGAAAGGGAGGTGCCCAGTGTAGACTCAGCCTTCTCAAGGCACTTAGCCACCAAAAGGCAGGAGAGATATGAAAGTGGTGGTGGGAGGGTCAAGTGAGGGTTTTTCAAGATGGGAGAGGCATAGGCAGGCAGGAGGGAAGCAGCCAGTAGACAGGGAGAGATCGAACATGAGGTGGGGGGAGGATGACAGAAGGGGGTATCCAGCATTCCCCAGGATGGAAAGGAGCAGCCAGGATGGTGATTGGTGTTGGAGGAATGAGTAAAAGACATTCTCTGACTGTTTGAAAATGTGAAGAGAGTGGGTTGCTGGGGCTTTGGGGTGCCCCAAAGTCCTTGTGCTGGTCCCAAGGGGGCTATGTCCCCATACGCAGAGGTAATGATGGCAAAGCAGCCGGGGAGCCTGAGCAGAAGGTGCCCAGGGCCAGCGAGAGGGAAGAAGGGAGCAACGGGATCCAGCTGTCATGGGCTCTGGACTCAGGGGCTTTCCCTCCTCTTACCTTCTCACTATTGCAGTATTTATCCCACTTTTTCAGCATCTTCAGCCACTTGCCTACCCGCTCGATCTCTTGGAGTTTTTGCTGAAAAATGAAGACCCAGAGCACCCTCAGAATTGAAATTTCCTGGAGAAGTACACTGTCTGTGCTTGATACGCCTGGACAGCTGGAAACTAGCAGGGTCATGCCGCTAGTGGGGAGGGGCTCTGGCAGCCCTGCAGGAGAGCCATCCCTCTGGTCAGGCTTTGCTCTGTTTTCCTTTCCAGCTTTGCCCACCCCCAGGTGACTCCCAAGAACACACCTGGTGCGGGGGAGTTACCACTGCAAAGGTCATGCCAGATAGATGGAATCATGGAGGAGGGAATGGACTAAAAGAGAGAGGAGGAGAAACACTGGAGAGAAAGGAGATGGAGAGAGGAGAGAAAGGAGGAGGGGGGCAGAGGGAGAAGGAGAGGGAGAAAAGGAGAGGAGGAGAGATGGTGGGGGTGGGAGAAGGGAAGGGAAGAGATTGGAGCACTGGACTTGCCTCACTGGAAGACAAGGTAGATCCTCCTCTCCACGCCCCTCCCTCTCCCTAGCACCCTTAATGTCCAGCCCACCGCCTGCCTTCTGGGGTGGGGGAGGGGCACCCAGAGGGAGGCTTCTCATCCCCTTCCCCAGCTCAGACCCTGTGGCCCCCACAGCTGGCTCTCACCTTCTCCTCCAGGGCACTGCGGCTTGGCAGTTCACTCTCGCTGGGAGGGCAAAGGAAAAAGGTGGTGAGGGGGAGGGGTAGAAAGGTCAGACACATCCTGTCCCAAAGAAGGAGGGCTCTAAAGTCAAGGGGCACTGTGGCCTCAGAGTTAGTGCAGCAGCCCTGCGGCCTAGAGGTTAGAGTGCTGAACCAAGAGTCGGGAAGGCCTGGGGTCACAAAACACTTCATATGCCCACTAGCTCTGGGGCCCCTGGCCACTGCTTTCCTCTTTTTGGGCCTTAATCTCCTCATCTCTAAATTTGGGGGCTGGCTCCAAGGTCCCTCCCAGCTCTCAATCTATGACCCTGAGTTCCTATGGATTGAAGGCCCTGGACATGCTGAGCACCTCAGGCCAGTGAGACGCCTCCAGCGGCCTCCCGGCTCCCCTGGCCTAAGCACCCAGAGTACACCTAAAAAGCTCTCAGAATGGCCTTCTAGGGCAGCAGCCTAAGGGGGCCATCTGGGTCCTGCCTGCATGACAGTGGGGTGCATGGGGGGCGGGCAGAAGGAGAACATCAGAATACTCACTGCAGAAACCCAAATCTGTCTGTGACCTTGTAGAGGGCAAAGTCCGCATCCTCCCAAGGGTCAATCTGAGCTCCATGCTGTCTGCCCTGCAAAGAGGCGGGGAATCAGGGGACATGGTGGGGGAGGGCCTGGGCCCTCTCTGCTGTGGGGCACCTCCTGTCTCCTCTTCTCCCTCCCCCAGAGTCATAGAGGAAAGTCCTAGCACCAGGATGGGTGAAGCCAGCTCTACCCATCCTGTCCTTTCTTGGGAATCTGGGCTGCTGTGGTCAGTTCAGTGAGGGCCAAACTCAGGCCTGCCAGCTGGCTCCCAGATCCCTGAGGCTGGGAGCACTGCAGACAGAAGCACGTGGTCCAGACAAACGCTCCTCTACTCAAGAGGACAGAAGCCAGGCACCAGATGTGTGCCCAGCCAGGAAGTGGAGGGTGAAAAGCCTAGCACTAGGTCAGGGGTCGGGGTGAGAATGGGTAAGGGGACGCAGGGAATGAGCATGGAGGAAGGCCCCAGGGCTTCCCACAGACAGGTCCTTACCTTCTGGTACCTGGCAATGATCTCAGCTCTTTCCTCTGCTACCAAAGCCTCAATGTCTTTCTTCATGTCCAGAAAGGGGAGGCAAGAAAAGCCCCCCTCCCCTGCTCTGTGCTCACAGGCACCCCTGCAGCAGCAGCAGCACAAGAAAGAGAAGAGAGAAAAGAGATGAGAAGAGAAGGGAGGAGAAGAGAAGGGAGGAGAAGGGAGGAGAGGAGAGGGGAGGGGAGGAGAGGGGAGGGGAGGGAAAGGAGAAGGGGAGGAAAGGAGAGGAGAGGAGAGGAGAGGAGAAGGGAGGAGAGGGTGGGGGGGGAGGGGAGGGGAGGGAGAAGGTTAGGGAGAAGAGAGGAGGATGCATGATGTGGGGCTGGTGCAGTAGGCAGGATTGGTGCTTAAGAGCCCACAAAGAAATAATGAGCATGACAACTAACACTTATGTAGCACCTACTGTGTTCCAGGCATTGTTCTAAGCACAACTATTATCTCCTTTGATTCTCACAACAAACTAGGAGGGAGGTGATGTTATTTTCTCCACTTTACAGATGAAGAAACTAAGGCAGGCAGAAGTCATGTGACTTGCCCAGGGTCACCCAGCCACTAAGTATCTAAAGGTGCATTTTAACTCAGGTCTCCCTGACTCTAGACCCAGTGTGCTAGCCGCTGTGGTGCCCCCTAGCTGCGTCTAAATGCTGACGGGATCAAGCTCAAACCCTTTTTTCCAAATGAGGAAACTGAGGCCCAGAGAGAAGGGCAGTGACTAGCCTACAGTCACTGGGGGGCTGAGTGTCAGCACTTCTGAAGCCAGGGCATCTGCCTCCAGCTGCTACTCACATTCTGCACCAGTTGGCCCGGCAGGTGCCTGGTGCCTGGTGGGGAGGGGGGAGGGGCATGGCCAGGCTGAGCTGCTGCCAGGGGGCTGGGGGCGGGGGTCCTCTACACTCTCAGACTCAGGGCTGGCCTTGCCCCAGGTGGGGGGGGCAGGGCACGAGGCCCCTCCAAATGCCCGGTGTGGGCATGGCTACAAGTGAGGCCGCCAAAGTGAAGGCGTTGGCCCTGGGTGCACCAGCTGGGTCTGCCCACGATCCTGGGCCGGCTCCAGGCAGGAGAGCCTGGGGACACACAGGGAGAAAGTCCCCGGGGGAGCTGGGGCTTGCTGCTGTTGTCTTTTGTTCCCAAAGAGAACCGTGACATCAGGGAGGTGAGGCTGTGACATGCCAGTGAATTGGACTTAGGTGAGGCAAGGCTGTGCAAAGTCACCAGCCTCACTTTCTCCTCCAGAGCCATCTGGGTCCAGCAGGCCCACACGGATCAGGACGACTGAAGTTTCTTCATCTGCAGAAGGAGCCCGGATAGGGAAGCCAGCCCCCGGCCAAGCCAGAACCCACCTGCTGAGACTGCAAAGGTGAAGGCGGGAGGGGGAGCTGCGGCCCCAGCGGGCCACTTACCTGAGCAGGCCTTGGGCAGTCTAAACACATCCAGACAGTGCCCTCAAGCTACCAGGCGGGAGGGCCCATGGCCCTCCCTCGGGCCTGGGAGTCCATGTCAGAGCACCAGCCCCCAGGGGGCCACTCTTGCCATCAGCATCCCTGGCCGGGTCCTGGGCATGGTGCATGGGTCAGGTGTGTGTGAGGCCAGAGGTCAGTGGGGCCCAGGCCTTGTGCCCCTCCCTCCTCCACCCTGGGAAGGAGGACCAATGTCCACGCTGTCCTCTCTTCTCGACGCTCACTGCCCACATGCAGACGTCCTTCTGTTGGCCCCACTCACTGGAAGGAGAGATGCGAAAGAGGAGGGAAGTGAGTTGGGAAGATGACCGATGCCCCCTGCCCTTGTGCCCCAGCGCCCACCCACTCTGAGCTGCCCAGTCCTCAGGGTGGATGGATGTCCAGACAGATAGACATCACCCTGTCTGAAACAAACCACCAGGGACAGACACATAGAAAGAACCCTGCCACCGGCTCCCGAGGGGACCTTGGGCATTCTGCTTCCCCTCTCAGTTTCCCCATCAATGAAATGGCTGATTTCCTCCAGCCTTTCTAGCATCCCCTTCAGAACTCCGGGGAGGACCTTCCCCTGGCCAGTGGCCGAGAGCCCTGGGATACCCCAGCAGCAGTGGCTCCAACCGGGCCAGCCCTAGCCCAGTGCTCCACTGGCTGGGCCAGACAGCAGGATGGGGCTACTATTCCTGTCCACTCAGGGCCTCAACAGCAGCTGGCCAGCTGAGTGCTTGCTTCCCTGGGCGCGCTTCATCTTGGAGCAGAGCAACAACCCTGTGGGGCTGGAACTGCCAGGAATATTCTCCCCATTGTACGGGTAAGGCAGCTGATGCTCAGAGCATCCAAGTGACCTGTCAGGATTAGAGGTGGGATTGGGGGGGGAGGAAACCTCTTCTGTGGTCCTGGGCCTCCCAGATTCAAGGACAGGAGAGCAGATGATGATTGGCATCATGACCGCAAATGTCATAAACATTATGATTAATAATAACGATGGCTAGCATTTCTGCAGTATTTTAAGCACTATCATCAGCCCATTCTACAGATGAAGAATCTGAGGCAGGCAGAGGTGAAATGAGTTGCCCAGGGTCCCATGCAGCACACAAATGGCTAAGGCTGGATTTGAACTCAGGTCTTGCTGGCTTCCCGTCCAGCATCCACAGTGCTATCAACTGCCCTGAGGACACACTCCTCCCCTCACTGGGCCCCGGCTACCAAGGGCAGAAGAGTTGGAGGACCAGCTTGAGGCCCTTCTTGAACCACCCCCGGAAACCCTGGAAAGTCTATGAGAACTCTGGTCCTCAGGGGTGGCTGGAGCCACATGGGGAGGATCTACTAGGGTGGGCCTTATCAAGTCACCTCCTGGTCCCCAAGGCATTCTGGTACAGGGTCACCTCTGGCCATTCCTCCAGGCAGTCCAGCCTGGCAGGTGGAACAGGTGACTGCCATGCTCCACTGGGGCCTCAGTGTCTCCCCAAGGGCTCACCAGGAGACCAGAGCACCTAGGACATGAAGCAACTTCCCTGCTGTGCAGCCAGGAGAGCTCAGGGAGAAAGAAATGGGGGAGGCCAACAGGAAAAGGCAGGGTCCATGGAAGGATGAGGGTGGGTCTGAAGTATGGACCCAGGGCAGATGACAGATGGCAGGCAGGAGACCCAAGGCCCAGGCCCAAGAACCACATCTCCATGCCTGCATCCCTTCCCTTGAGATTCCTGATTCCTGAACAAGGGCCTAATTCCATAAAATCCCTGGTCATAGAGGTTGTGCCCCTCGGGCAGTGGGCAGAGCACTTACAGCGGAGGCTGAGGACCTGGGAAGTTGGGACGGGGCTCTCTGCAATTCACTGCCTGGTTAGACTCTGGCCAGGTCCTTCACCTTAGCACCCTCTGACAAACGAGCGGGTCGGGCTAGCTGAGTGCCAAATCCCAATCTGTTTTGGGGTTTCTGAGCACTGGCCAAAGCTAGCACCACAGGACCAGGTCCTCTCCTGTGGCACCAGCCCAACCCTGAGCCAGACTCCTGCTGCTGGAAGCTCACACCAGGACAGCTCTTTCTGGGGCTTGGCTTTTCAACCACCTTTTATAGTATCCGTCATCCCTTGGGACTGGCCTGAGTTCTTCAGAGAGTACCCTGGGCGGACACATCACCTTCTTTAGGCTCTCTACCTTTTCATCCTCATCAGACTTGTGGGACTCGAGGCTCACCAACCCTTGAGAGATCTTTAGTCTTAGAGCTTGTGGTATGTTTATGGGGTCATGCTTGCCATTCCTCTGAACTTTTAGAAATCTGTATTTCTGAAGTCTAGGGCTTTAGGAAGATTGTTCATCCAGTGAAATAGAACAGATGTGCTGAGAGGCCCCTGCCTTAATGCTCTCGTGGAGAGATGAGACCCCATATGGCTCCTTGTTTGATCCATTTCAATTGAATGAGGGTTTATTAAGCCCCTGCTGCGTGCAAAGCTCTGTTAAAGAATGTTCAACAGCACAGATCCCTGGGGCACTCCACTCTAGATCTCTCTCAGCTATAACGTCAAACTGTGACTAGTTTTTGGGTCCAGCCATTGAACAAGTTCTGACTCTATCAGCCCAGTAACCCTATCTACAAAGGAAGTAAGGTTAGTCTGGCACGCTGTGTTTCTGATGAAGCCACACTGGCTCTTTGGGATTACTGTTTCCTTCCTGAAAAATTCCATTTTTGTGTTTTCTTTTATTTCATTTCCCAAATATGCTCACTCTTCTCTCCTAGCCAGAGAAGCTACTCTTGTAACAAAAAACTAAAAGGAGAGGGGAAAGAAGGCCCTTGCCAGCTGCACTGCCTCACCAAATCTCTAGTCACAGCGCCCTGGCTTGCAGATCTCAGATTTCATTCTCTTCCACTCTTCTGTGCTCTGGGATAACTTCCTCCAGTCCAGCCATGCCTGTCTCATTCACCAAGTCATATGATCTTTCAGGATCCCTGATGGGCTCAAATATCTCTGTGAACAGTTCTTTCAGGGCCTAAGGATGGGGTTCCCCACCTGGGGCAACCGGACACTCTCTTCCCAGCTCCCTGGGGCTCGTTAGGCATCAACTCTCCAAACATTAACCATCTGTCTGGCCTTCACGAAAGCCTTTATCAGGTGTCTGCTGTGTGCTCTCTCTCCCAGAGGAGGAGGCAGTGGCGGAGAAATTATACAAAGACCTTCCTGAGATGAAATCCACAGACACTTTGACACTCCACGACTTCCACGCAAAGGGGAAAAGAGGTGAGGATCAGTCACACGATGCTTCGGCATGACGAACGCTTTCTTAGAGAAAAGGACCGGCAGGACCACGGATGGGGGGTCACCCCAAAGCCACTCTGTAGAGTCTCACGCTGACTCGTCAGAGCACTCAGTTAAAAAAAGGAACATATTTATTAAGCACCCACTGTGTGCTAGGCACGGAGCTAAGTGCTGGGATGCAAAGAAAAGCAAAAGACAGTCCCTGCCCTCCAAGAGCTCACAGTAGAATGGTGCGGGCAGGGTGAGGGGGGGAGAAGAGGGATGCCACCAGGCAGATAGCTTGGTACAAACAAGGACAGATGGAAGACAATCAGTAGAGGGAAGGCTCTGGATTTAAGGGGGCTTGGGAAAGACGTCCTATAGAAGGTGAGCTTTTAGCTGAGACTTGAAGGAAACCAGCAGGCAAAGACTAGACATTCTAGGGTTGAGGGACAGCCAATGCAAATGCCTGGAGTTGGGAGATGGAATGTCTTGCTTAGGAAGGGCAAGGAGGACAGTGTCACCGGACCACAGAGTACATAGGAGGGACTGGGGTGTGTCAAGTTAGAAGGGAAAGTCATGAGAAAAGTCTCAAGTGTGAAATTGAAACAGCATGACATTGGGCTCTAGAGACCCTGAAAAATGGGTGGGACCCAGGGAAATGACACTGACACCAGCCACACATAAGAGGTAAAATCGATCGCCACCCCAAGAAAAGCGGAGGGGAGAGAGCTGATGGCCATGGGCATCCCTGGCTTAGCACGTCACTGGGATATCGTGTTAAGGATGTTTGGACGATAGTCAAGCAAATGAGGATTGGTCAGATGGCTACTGTGTGCTAGGCCCTGGGGGAACCAGTCTCTGACCTCAGGGGAGATTCCCTTCTATGGGGACCTGCACACATAGAAATATGCACAAAATACATGGGGTCATGGTTGGGGAAGGGGTGTGAGCAACAGGGAGACCACCTGGAGCTGGCTTTGAAGGAAACCAGAGATTCTCAGAGGAGGCAGTTCATGCCCACCGGTGTGCCTAAGCGAGGCCATGGACAAAAGGCACATAGGATGGGCGTGGATCTGCATGACCAGAGGGAATGTACACCTTGATGAAACTGCACCTCCTCCGGACTGCCTAAGTCAATTTCCACTCTGGTTCTGGCTACTACCCCGCTTCAGGTCCTCTGCCCTGGATTTGAAGGAAAGGATGAACAAAGCATTTATTAAGTGCTTGTGGTATACTAAGCGCTGAGGATGCAATGCAAAAGTAGAAAGCCATCTGGCAGAAATGAGTCTCAGACCAACATCTTACACTCCACTCCACAATGCATTCGAAATGGATACAGGACTTGAATATTAAAAGTCACACTGTTAAAAACAAGAAGAGAAACAAATCATGTATCTCTCACAACTATGGGTAAAAGAGGTATTCTTAATGAAAAAAAAAGATAGAGGCCATTACAAAAAATAATTTTGATTACTTGAAACTAAAAAACTTCTCCATAGATATAACATTAATGCACCTAGGATAAAAAGGAAGTGGTCAAATGGGAAAACAATCTGTGTATCAGATTTCTCTGATAAGGTTTTGGTATTCAGAATACATAACAATTTATAATATACATAAACACATCTATGACTCAGAGACATTCCTCAATAGATAAGTGGTTAGAGGATATGAACAAACAGTTCTCAAAAGAAGACCTGCAAAGTATTCACAACCACATGAAAAATATGCTCCAAATCATTAATGATAAGAAACAACCCTGAGGTTTTACCTCACACCCTGAAATTCAGCAAAAATGTGAAAAAATGGCAATAGTCAATATTAGAGGGATTGTGGAAGGATAGACACTCTAATACATGAAACTATGAATCCATACAACTATTTTGGAAAGCAATTTGGAATTATGTAAATAAAATGACTAAAATGTCCCTGCCCTTTGACCCAGAGACTCCATTACTGGGCTTATAACCTAATGCACTATATTGCGCTAGGTGGTACAATGAATAGGATGCCAGGCCTGGAGCCAGAAAGACTCATCTTCCTGAGTTCAAATCTGGCAACAGACACTCACTAGCTGTGTGACCTTGGGCAAGTCACTTCACCCTGTTTGCCTCAGTTTCCTCATCTGTAAAATGAGCTGGAGAAGGAAATGGCAAATCACTGCAGTATCTTTACCCAGAAAAACCCAAATGGGGGTCACCAAGAGTCAGACACGACTTCAATGAGTAAACAACAACAAACACTCACCAGGCATACCTGGACTGAGTGTGTCCTAAAACATACCAAGCTTATGCACTGCTGTAGATACTACTTGGGACTTCAGGGCCAGTGTGCCCCCCAAAAAAACTCGTAATCTTTCTCCCCAAATCCTCTCCACTCCTGAATTTCCCTAACCTTTGCTGACTTCTAATTTCTCATCTCCAATTGCCTTTTAGACATCTTGAATTGGATGTCCAGTAGACATCTTAAACTCAGCATGTCCAAAATGGGACTTCTTATCTTTTGCTCTAAACCTGTCCCTCCTCCTACTTTCCCTATTACTGTAGAGGGCAATACCATCCTCCCAGGCCTCAGGTTTACATTCTAGGCATCATCCTGGATTCCTCACTCTTTCTCAACTCTCCATCCCCCCCCCCCCCATATCCAAACTGTTGCTGAGGTCTGTCAGTTTCACCTCTGTAGCATCTCTACTTGATTTCACCTCTGCAGCATCTCTTGTAGATCTCACCTCTGCAACATCTCTCATCCATTTCACCTTTGGAGCATCTCCCATAGATCTCACCTC
>NW_020953954.1:360914-416981 GCF_900497805.2 Vombatus ursinus | reverse complement strand
ATTTCACCTTTGGAGCATCTCCCATAGATCTCACCTCTGCAGCATCGTTCATCCATTTCACCTCTGCAGCATCTCTTGTAGATCTCACCTCTGCAGCATCTCTTGTAGATTTCACCTCTGCAGCATCTCTTGTAGATCTCACCTCTGCAGCAACTCTCATCCATTTCAACTTTGTAGCATCTCCCATAGATCTCACCTCTGCAGCATCTCCCATTGATTGCAGTATCTTTGCAGCAAGCCCTCTTCTCTCCTCTGACACTGCCCCTACCCTGGTGCAGGTCTGTATCCCTAACACCTGGATTATCATAATATGCTGCTGGGGGGAGAGATCTGCCTGCCTCAGTCTCTTCCCCTCTATTCCATACTCCATTCAGCCTCACTAAAATGATTTTCCTAAAGCACAGGTCTCACCATGTCAACCCTCCTCTCCCCCCGACTCAAAGAACCTCAGTAACTTGTATTTAAAAACCTTTCATCATCTATCGCTAATCTTGTGACACATGACTCCCCTTCATTCACTCATTATATGATCCAACCACACTGCTCTTCTTGTTGTTCTGCAACACGATACTCTATCCCCCACCTCCACCCCTTTGACTATCCCCCACCTCCACACCTTTGACTATCCCCCATCTCCACACCTTTGACTATCCCCCATGGCTCGAGTATACTCCCTCTTCACTTCCACTTCTCATGTCACCTACACGAGGCCTTCCCTAATCCCCCTACCTGCTCAGGAGGCCCTCCCTGATTTACTTTATTTGATATTTCTGTGCATGTGTTATTTTCCTCAGTAGAACACAAGCTCCTTGTAGGCTCCAGTACCTTGGGCCTGGCACACAGCAGATGCTTAATAAATGCTTGTTGCCTGAAAGAGTTAATGAGTCCCCAAGAGAGACAAACCATGCAGACTCCAGAAAAGAGTGAGACCAGTGACTGGAGGCTCTACCTCACTGCTCTGATGGGCAAGGATGGCAGAAGAGAACACCACCAGTTGTTGGAGAGACCCCAGAAGAGGGCAGGCGGGCAGTGGCACTAGCACACTGCTGGTGGAGCTGCAAGTTGGGTCAGCCCATTGGGAAACAGTGGAGAAGTATAATTTTAAAAAGGGGAGGGGGCTACTATCCAGATCTGAATTCTTGGACCCAGAGAGGCCCATAACCCAAGGAGGGCAAAGAAAGGGAAATGGGTCTGGTAGAGACACCCATATTGATTGACAGCAGTGTATAGCAAAGGACCAGAAGCCAAGTGGGGGATGTAGAAACAAACTGCTCCAGGAGAGTGAGGGACGATTGCTCTCCTGTAAGAAGTGACAAATGCGGCAGACTCAGAGAACCTAAGAAACACATGCTTGTACTGGTACAGAGGGAAGAGAGCAGAACCGGGGAGACAATTTATATCAGAAAAGAAAACTCCATTCCAAGAGGTGCTGGACAACAGGTGTGCAATGAGGCATACAGTGTCAGGCACGGCAAATGTGTCCATTGGTTTGACTGGACGAATTTATTATAAGAGAGGGGTCTAGGAGAGGTGGGTCAGAGGGAACAAAGACAAACCATTCCTGGGTGACCTGTTCTGGGAACAGGCAAAAAGGTTCTGAGAGAGGAAAGCCCCACAGCCTGGCCTACCTCTTCCCCAGGCCCCAGAGAGGCTGGAGTTGCAGGGAAATTGGGGATGGGGGTGGGCAAGAAGAAACAAACATGTTTCTTCAGGGTCAGGTATGAATTCCTCAGCTGAGGAAGGACTGCCAGCCTTGGAGGTTAGGATGGGCTAATCTCTTTCATAAAGAACAGTAGGTATTTGTGGTCACATAAGTCCATGGTTCTGAGGACATTGGCCAGGAGGGGTTGTCCCCTGCCAGGCATAGGGAACCACAATAGAGAAGAGGAATCTGGCTGGGGTGGTGATGATGGGGGCTTAGATGCCTCTAAGCCAAGGCAGGGAGGCCCCATCTGAAGCCCAGGTCTGGCAACTGCCCTGCCCTTCAAAAGAGTACAGTTCAAGGACCACAGCCCCCTCACTTTACACATGAGGAAACTGAGAACCAGGGAGGAGTAGTGACTTGTCCAGGTTCATAGAGCTAGGAAGGGCCTCAAGCAGGATTTGAACCTGGGTCTTCCTGACTCCAAGTCCAGTGCTCTATCCATTGTACTACACTGCCTCCAACCATGAGAGGCAGTTTTTGCATCCAGATCCTCTGATTGTAAGCATGTCCCATGCTCTCCACACCCAGGCAGGCTGCCCACAGTCTGAAGGCTTTAGGGCAGACTAACCGCAGACTAACCTCTGACAGAAAACCTAACCAGGACATCCTGTCCCTGCAGGGTGGGTGGGCCAAGCCCATGTTTCTGCCTGAGCTCTGAGGCTTGACAGCAGGAGGTCCAAGCTAGCTTGCTGGGTCTGTTCGTATGTGTGTGTGAGCACATCTATGTGGGTGTGGCCATATGCCAGGGCTAGGGGTATTTGTGGGCATGTGGGTGAGCCTCCCAGTCACAGATGTCAGACTGCAGACTGCGTTTGTCTCTGTATCACATTGCCTACAGCTCAGAGTGTGCAGTGAGTGCTCAGGAAAGGTCTGTGGGACCATTGGTGGGTACCTGAATGAGAATCCCTCCATTAGCAGCCATCTAGGTCTGCCTAGGATCCTGCAGTGACAGGGACCTCACAAGGCAGCCTGCTCCAGGTGGTGGCTAGGCCTGCTGCTAGGGTGAGCGTCCTTCCCTGATGCCTTCCAATGGGCTCTGGGAAGCCTGATCTTTAAAAACCAACCAACAGTCTTCTCTGGCCCCCCCCCCCCCACTCTCCTCAGAGTATGGCCAGCACCTCCTGTGCCAACTCGCTGGCCTCACGCCAACCCTGCCGCTCCTCTCTAGGACCTTATGGCCTGGCTTGGGTTCTTAGCCCTCTCTCAAGATTCTCCAGTGACTCAATTCCTGCCAAGTGCAGTGACCACGTCCAGGTCAGTACTCACTCTCCAGACCTAAAGGCTTCGGCTGGGAAAGGGGTGAGGCCTCCTGGAAATGGGGGAGAAGGGCCCTTGTCTAGGGAGGGCCTCGATGGCTTGTGCTATGAGCTGCCTTGACCAGAACATGGCTGGACATCTCAGTCCAGCCCTAGACAGCTCCTGACCCTGAGCAGGGGGAATGCACATTCTGGATCAGCATCCAGGAAGCAAGAGCCTGGTTCTCTGAGACTGCTGAATCTGAACTGTCTCTGTGGCCCCTCTTCTGAGCCCATTGACAATCTCTCTCCCCAGCCCCAGACAGTAGCTGGAGCCACACAAAGGAAAGCCACTGGGGCAGGGGTGGGGGTGGGTTCCCTCTCCATTCTGGGAAAGCAAGCACACTGATATCGACCTCAGGAACCACCCACCAGCCTATGTAATGGCCAGTCCACAGACCGAATGGTCCTTCCCTCATTCCCACCCACTCACCCAGGGCAGGACTCAGGTTACAGAAGGCCCATTTCTTGGAAGCCAAGTTGGGGGGACAGCTGTAATCCCAGCCACATAGCCCCAGATGTGAGGGTCAGAAGATGCCTGCCACCATGACCTTGAATCACCTTCCACATCAGAACAGTTCAGTCTAGTCCGGCCAGCCAGGGCTGTAGCTGCCCCACCTGATGGGGGGCCCCCTTCTGTCCTTCCCAGTCCACACCACCCCCAAGCCTGTCCCCTCTTGGGGGAGAGGGTTGAGGCAGCCAGGCACTGCCTGATGACACTGTCCCAGCTCCTTCCAGAGAAATGAAAGGAACGTTTGTCTGTGGCAGCATCTCCAGGGATCGCTTCTGCCTACGACATCTCCTTTCACATGAACTGCTCAGACAGTACAGCGTGCTCAGCCTCAGGATCTGGCTACGAGGCAGCCAGAAGGAAGGGTCATTCCCAGAACATGCCTTGCTGAGGCCACAAGCGCCAGGACCTGCTGGGCTCCAGCTTCCCAGAGCCCAGGCCCCAAGGCAGCCCTCCTTGGGTTCCCCCTGGAGGGCCACGGCAGACACTGCCCTTCCAGGGAAGTCACAGAACCACAGATGGTTGGACTTTGGAAGTCATCCCATCCAAAGCCCTCATCATACAGATGACGTAAGGCCTGGAAAGGCACAGAGAGGGCAAAGAGACTTAGCCGAGAACTGGGAGAGGAGCCCAGGGAGCCTGGGACCTGTCCAGCCTCGCTCTCCCCGCACCCCAGAGCTCCCTCTGTTGATGGACACTGGGTCACCTCCCCGGGTAATCCTACACCCTCCTGGCTGACCGTCCTGGTAACCCCTCACAGAATGACCCAGTTCTTGGAAATCCAGAACCCAAGTAGGAATGCTGTTTCCCATCCCCTGCAATCACTGCTGGTGGCCACATTCTACCTTGGAGCCCAAGTCTGGGGAGCTGGAGGGACTGCGGGAGCCTGCCCCTAGTGGGTCCTGTCCTGGCCAGCTTCCCCTTCCACTTCCATAGGGACCTCCCACAGTAAGGCGTGGCTTCCAAGGTTTTGGAGCTGCATCTGACTTACAGCAGCCCCTGGCCAAGGAAGGCAAATGGGGACCTGTCAGGTGGGCAACCAACAAATATCTTTAAAGCACCTACTACTTAGACAGTGGCTAGCACAGAGTAGGTGCTTTATAATTGTCTCTTGATCGACTGGCCTACCATGTGCTTTCAAGTGCTAGGAGTGCAATCATCAAAGTGAATGCATTCCTGCCCTCTGGGAGTTTAGACTCTACCGCGTATACATGTTCACAGAGAAGTAGATATAGGAATACACAAAATAGGAAAACAAAAAATAAAAACTATAACGTATTGTATAAGATAGTATGGGCAAAAGTCCCAGGCAGGAGATGGAGTACCATACACAAATAGCAGCAGGCTCTCCAGTTGGGCAGGGCATCGAGGAAGGGAGGGGGCAGCAGGCCGGAACCACCTGGAGAAGCAGGCAGCAGCCAGAGCGCAAAAGGCCCAAACAGGAATGGAGGCAGGATCACCGCGGCAGCTGCGAGGAAGCTGGCACGTGGAGGGGCAGAGGCAGGGAGGCCCATGAGAAGGCCATGACAAGAGTCCAGGGCAGAGATGGGGAGGGCCTGAAGGGGGCTGTGGAGCAGAGAATGGCTATGGGATGCTGGGAGGCACAGGCCTCAGCCACAGATGAGATCTAGGGTGAGCGTGTGAGGAAGCCAGAGTGACACCTGGTTTGCGGTCCTGGGGACGGGGAGGCGGGGGGGAAGACAGGAGGGGGCAGGGCTTAGCAGGAGAAGAGAAGGCATTCGGCTCGGGCCATGTTGAGCTGAAGATGTCTGCTGGACACCCGGGCCGAGACATCTGAAATGCAAGGTTGGGGGCTGAGCAGGAGACAGGGATGTAAGGATGGTCTGCGCAGAGATGACAGGTGGATTCGTGGGAGCTGATGAGGTCACCAAGACAGAGGGTGTAAAAAGAGACACATGCCCAGGACAGAGTCTTTTGGGGATATCCAGTTATCAGGAGAGGCCTGGATAAAGAGGCAACCAGAAAGGTAGGAGGAAAACCAGTGGCCCCAAAACCCAGAGAGGAAAGTGCCCAGAAAGGTCAACAAACATTAAGCACTTACTATGTGCCAGGCACTGTGCTGAGCTCCAGGCCATGAAGACTCACTGATTCACTTTGTAATTTCATCAGCTGGGCTGGGGGGAAATTAATCAGTTGATCAAGGCTGTCCTGATCAGTTCCTCTCCATGCCCTAGCCCCGCCCCCCCCCCCCCCCCCCCCCCCCCCCCCCCCGGGGGGGCGCCGCCCCCCGCGCCCCCCGGGGCCCGCGGGGCCCCCGCCCCCCCCTGCCCCCCCCCCCCCCCCCCCCCCCCCCACTGGATCTGGGCTGGGCTGAGGAGTCGCCAGAGCGCTGGACCTGGAGTCACAGAGATCGCCCCAAGCGTAGTTCCCCACCCCTGCCTCCAACCCAGGGCCCTGCTGAGGCTCGGAGGAAAGCAGGGCTGAGAATGACATCCCAGATGTGTGATTATTGCCAGTGGTCCCTCTCAGTGCAGTCACAGGAAAGAGAGCAGGAACCCAGGGAGGGGTGGGGAGAGGGATTAGGCAAGTGGGGAAGTTCCCTTCGTGCCCATGGGGCAGAGAAAGGAGGAGGACAGAGAATATGTGTGTGGGTGTTGGGTGGAAAGGGGAGGGGGCCACCCCCAGCTAGTGCTGCCCCTGCCCCCATCATACCACAGCCATCTTCACAGGATGACCTGTCCTGGCGGCTGGGCCCACCCAGGGGAAAGTGCCCATCTCTTGCCAATGACCCAGGAAGCCCAAGAAAAACAGGCAACCCTGTGATGGAAGAGAAGACACAGGGAGAGTCAGTAGATCTGTCTTCCAGCACTGGAAGGGCCTCCATGGGGAAGGTGGGGCGTGATCAGCACCGTTCTGCTTAGCTCCAGAAGGCAGAACCAGACATGACGGGGGAAAGTCCATCAGGTTTGATGCAGGGCAAAGCGGGCTGCCTCCACAAGCAGTGAGGTGAGTGTCACCAGAGGCCTTCACACAACAATGTGACCCTTTGTTGAATAAGGACTTTCTGGTTTAGGTACAAGTCAGGCTATCTGGCTGCTGAGAGTTGGTGAGCCAGGCAGGACCGGCTGGGCTCAGTACAAAATGGTGCGTGTGTAGTAGGCTTTGAACAAACAGCCACAAGGTCCAGCTGTGGGGAGGTCTGCTCCAGGGAGCCACGTGATCCTGGGCCCCGAGGGCACCGTAGCAAAAGCCCAATTGGGCCTGACCCAATACTCCTTGCTCCTCAAGCGCACCTTCCTTTCCCAACCCAGGAAGCAGACTCCCGTGCCAGCCTAGTGAGACCCCATTGTCTCCACGTTGGGTCAGAATGCAATAGAGGCAGGATGCAAAGGGGGCAGGAGGAGACCTAAGAAGAGAGGAGAAGGAAGAGGACCGAGGGAGGAACAGGCCTGGCCTCCCTTTGCCCCCTGCCGAGGGACGACGGGTGTTCCTGCAGATTCCATCTGCTCAGGGTCATCACCAGGTCTGGATCCCAGTGCCCCAGGCAGAACTCAGCAGGAGAGAACCACTGAAGGCACTTCTTCAGATGGCATCCGACTTGACCCCTAGTTCCACCCCCCTGCCGCTGGTCACCTTGAATTCCTCCAGCCTTTGAGGGCGGCATCCAGACAATCCTGGTGCTTTACTATGAACACTTTAAAAAGAATTTCACAAATGCTCTCTATGCCATGTGACTGAAGAGCAGGGTAACAGAAAAACCTGGTTTTGAATCTTGTCTTGGACACTACGTCCCTGGGAAAGTTAATTAATGTCCTTGGGCCTCAGTTTTCTCTCCTGTAAAATGAAGCAGTTGGAAGTCAAAGGTCCTTCCAGCATGAGAATGGCACCCCCTCATTTTGCAGATGTGTCAGTAGACCTTCCCTGGGGTCCTTCACAAGTCATTGGCAGAACCATTGGCACTGACAGACCCATAATATTAGGAGTGGGAAAGTACTGACATCGACATGACTTCATATCATTCTATTTCCGAGTAAATTCCAAAAGTCCCCATCTTCTTTCTCCCTTAAATGGCAAGGCAACAGTGAATTCAATGGCTTTGGCTTGATTCTCCTTAGAATAGGCTTTTCCTTGGAAAGAATGCCTTCTTCGTGCTACCTGAAGCCAGGGTATTGAAGAAAAGTCCCTTTCCTAAACAATATTCTAAGGTGCTTCAGGAACTGCTGACTTCTACTAGAATTAATAGGCATCTACTTGAAATCTTTCCTTTTCTCATTGAAGTCTGCCCATTGACATCCATCTTCAGACCCCTGCGCCTTCCCCTATTCTGTAAAGGCAGGTTCATCCATAGAAGGGGGTTTCCAAGGCCCAGCTGGCAGAAGACCCAAGCTAAAGGCAGAGAATCCTTAGCTGAACAAGAGTCAGAGAGAGGTGCAAAAGCTGTGGGACAAACCAAATCAATGCAGCAATGCTAAGAAGGAATGCCATCAATGGGGGAAAAGAAACATATGCATTACATCTCCCTGGGAAAGCCTGACACCTCGGCAGACTAAGAGCCCACAAAACACGAGCAGTTTTAGAAGAGATACAAATGATCCACTCCCACTTGGGAAAATTCTGCAACTCACTACTAATGAGAGGGATGCAAATGAAAATGCTTCTGAGGCTTTATGTCCCATTTGGCACATTAGCAAAGACACTCCAGAGAGTCAGTGTTGAAGGTGCTAAGGGGAGACTGACATACTCACACATGGTTGGTGGAACTGTAAAATGCTATGTTCCTTCTGGGAAACAGCTTGGAATCATTTAAGAAAAGTGACTCATCTGTTCATATTCTTTGACCCAGTGATCCCAACACAGAGCCTATACCCCAAGGTCAAAGATGGATATACAGGCCTCACACAGAATATTCCAGCAGCCTTTTGGGAAGCAGTGAAGGCCTGGAAACAAATAGGCAGCCCCATCAATTGGGGAGTGAGTGAAGAGACTGCAATATGTGGGTGTCACGGAACATCACCATAGGTAAGAAATGACCAATGCGAGGAATTTGGAGAAATGTGGGAAGACATCTACAAACTGGTACACAACAGACACACACTGACCAATCTTAACTCCAGAGTTCTCCTCTTCCCTTGTTAGACAGGTGGTAGACCAGAGGTGAAGAATGAGGCATACGCCATCACATGCAGAAAGAGTATTGATGTATTTATCTGAACTGTTACAAAGCAGGCTCCTCCGGGGGCTGGGCGCCACTGTTTCTCTCTCTCTCTGCAAGGCAATCTGGGTCACCCAGGGTCACACACCTAGTAAGTGTCCAGTGTCTGAGGCCAGATTTGAACTCGGGTCCTTCTGACTCCAGCGCTGGAGCTTCATCCACTGCGCCAGCTAGGTGTCCTGGCAGCGCTGTTTCTAAAGACTGCATCAATCAAGCACATTCTTTTCAAACGAGAGTTGCCTCCTCCTGGCTCACTCTTAGAATGAAGTTGTCTTAGGAAAGGTCATTGGCTGGATAGAGACATCTTAACATCTTAACAGATGTAGCTTCTCCTGGACCCACTAGGGGGCGCCAGAATGCACAAAGCACTGAGCCGGAGTCTGGAAGATCTGAGTTCAAATCCAGCCTCAGACACTTGGTAGCTGTGTGACTCTGGGCAAGTCACTTCCTCTCTCTGCCTCAGTTTCCTCATCTGTAAAATGTGCCCACTTCAAGTTTGTTGTAAGGATAAAACGTTTTGTTTTTTTTAAACACATGCTATATAAAAGCTGACAGTGCCAGGGGAAGGCACAGCTCCACCTGTGGAGCCTGAGCAGCCCCCATTAGCTGGTGCTGAGGGCAGGGAGGTCCTCCAATAGGCTCCTCTCCTCCCATTGTCCTTCCTGCTCCCATCCTCCAGGCAAAGTCCAGCTCTGACTGGGTCACTCCCTGAGCCAAAGCCCTCCACGGCTCTCCCTGCTGAGAGCAACTTCTTAGCTCATCCTTTGAGGCCCTACTGAAGGACCCCAGGTGCTGGCAGAGCTCTGGATTAGGAGGCAGGGGCCCTGGGTATGACCTCAGAGAGTAGTTTTACCTCCTCAGGCCTCTGAAAGCCAGCTCAAAATCCAGAAGCCACATTCCCCATAACTCCCCCAAACTCTGAAATTTGCTCCCACTTTTCTCTACACACGGTAAGGCCTTCCCCAGCTTTTTTTTTTTGGTTAGGCAATGGGGTTAAGTGACTTGCCCAGGGTCACACAGCTAGTAAGTGTTATGTGTCTGAGGTCACATTTGAACTTAGATCCTCCTGAATCCAGGGCTGGTGCTCTATGCACTGTGCCACCTAGCTGCCCCTCATTCTTTTTTTTATTTCTTCCCTAGCTTCTTAGCTGGTCTTCAAGCCTAGGTCCAACGGTACTTTCTCCCTGAGGCTTTCCTTCACAGCCCCTCCTCCTTCCTTTACCCCCCTCATGGGCCCCAGACCTCGGTGTTTAGAAGAGGTATCTGTGGGTGGTGGGTGGTAAGCCAGGACTCGGCCCTCAGCATGGTCTTCCTGTTTCAGAGCTGAGCCCCACAAGGGCCCAGAGCCTCTCTCTCTCCCCACTGGCCTGCACTAAGCCAAGCTTAGCCAAGGCAGGGCCTGTGTTCTCCTCCCTAGCACCGGGTCTTGCACAGGCTGAGACAGAGAACCCCTCTATCTTTCCCAGAAACTCCCCCAAATTTCCCCCCTTGCTAAGAACACCCATGTCTCCTTCCCTTCTCAGTCAAGCTGCCCCCACCCCCACTTCCTGCCCTGCCCTTCACTTGCCAACAAGCCACAGCGGCTGGGCTTCCGTCCCCACACTGCACCGCTAGGCTGAAGCTGCTCTCCAGCCACTCCCCCAGCCTAGTTCATCAAGCACTACTGACCACTCCCTCCTGGGGATGCCAGTGCTCTCCTGGGGCCCCTCAAGACCCATCAAGGAGGGGCCTGAAGGCTGCTCTGTCACCCTGACTACAGGCCCACTTAGTAAGTGAGGTCGCTGAGGTGTGGAGTAATGACAACCGGAATTCTGCTCCAGGGCTCTCTCAGAGAGGGTTCTGAGCATGGCCAGCCACATTAACTGGGGCAAACGTTTCTAGCCAATGAGGCGCAGGAAAACCAGGGCTTAGATTTCCTCTGAAATTGTGCTTCTTTCTGGGGCAGGCAAGCTTTGCTGCAGGGGCAGATGGGAATAAAATTAGGGAAGTCTGGAGGGACCAGTGTCAGGGCAGACATAGGCCAGACCAGAGAGGCACCCTGGGGTGCTAGGCAGCAATCGGCCTGTCCTCTGACTCTGTGCTTTCCAAAGGAGGCTTTCTCCGCTGGCCCCTGCTAAGGCAGATCACCAAGTTGCCTCTTAGAACAACATAGTGGGAAGAGATGCCCCCTCACTCCATTTTGCAGGTGGGAAAGGTGAGGCCCAGAGACAGATGGGACATGTCCAAAGTCACAGTACAGATAAGTGTGGAATTGGGCTGCACCCCACCCCCCAGCCAAGTCTCCTGACTCTGAGCCACTCCCTTCTACACCCCCCTCCCAGCCTCCACCACGAGGGCAGCACTTGTAGGCTCCTTGGCTCATGTCCCAAACACATTAGGGGAGTCCTGCAGACTCACTACTTGGACACCTTTGTCCTCACTAATCTAACAGGGAAGGCAAGAAACTCAGAAATTGCCAAATGCAAGTTTCTGAGTCGCATCTCCGGGCTTCCTGAGGATTCATCAGTTTTCCCGGGTCTGCAGCCAAGCCTCCCCAGGAAGAGACCTCTACCCCTGAAGGCCAAAGTACTGCCTATCTGTAGGATGGTTGGAAGGAAGGGGCCATGGATCTTGGCCTGGAGCTGGGAAGGGGCTTGGAGAGACCAGGGTTAACTCTGGACCTGCTGAGCGTGATTTGGCCCCCCTGGCCTCTGAGGATGGAAGCTCCTCCAATGGTCCCACTGTGGTCAGGGAGCATCCCTGTGACATGGGACCTGGAGGCCATCACAAAGCTTTCTCCAAAGGTCCAGAATTATAGGTGTAACTTTTATGTGACCATAGCCAAGGACAGAAAGCTTAGGATACTGAGCCTTCTTCCTCTGCACCCCCCCCCCCATGTGCACAAGCATCCCCCCCCACACCTCTGCCCAAGCCCCCCCCCCCCCCCCCCACCCAAGCCCTGGCCCCCCCCCCTCCCCCCCCCCCCCCCCCCCCCCAACTCGGGGCCTGGAGAGGGAGGCGATGCCACCGCCCATTCAGACATTTCCACACAGTGTTGGCATCCCTGGGCTGGCTGCCTGCTGCCCCAGCCCCAGGCCCACTGGGGAATCTTGCCAATGAGTCATTCCACTCCCTCAGGGCATCTGCTTCCAGGAGGAAAGAATCCAGAAAGCCCCTGGGAGCAGGGGGGTGGGGCGAAGGGAGAGTCAGAGCTAGGTCCAGGCCTCATCCCAGCAGCCCAAGGGAGGGAGGCCATCAGGGAGGAGACAGAGAACAGGCTGCTTTGCTGGAAAAGCATCTGGGAGCTGTGTCCTCCAAGAAGGGCATGGACTAGAAGCGTGAGTGCCTGGGGAAACCGGGGCTCATGTCCCAAACCTTGCCCAGGTTCCTTGGGAAGGATCAGTGCACAGAAGGCCAAGATAAGAAGTCATCCACCTTGCCCTGGAGGACAGCTGTGATGGGGAGCTCCCTACCTTCCCAGGCAGCCCAGACCCCTTTAGGATAGCCCAGACTGCATCTTCGTGCCTTCCTCTGATGCTCTGGCTCCTGACTTCTGGGGCCATGCAGGCCAAGGCTGGGCCAGCCCTTCAGAGAGCTGAGGCCCGTGTGCTGGACAGGCCAAGGCCAGGCTTTCACTCCTGCCCCCCCCACCACCACCACACCCTCCCTCCACTCCCCAGTGAATCAGCTTCTCTGAACATTAAGAATCTGCAAAGTGCCTGGCCTCTGGGAAGAATTGGGTGGATTACAGTTATCACCCACCACTCTAGCTATTCTCAGATGGGGAAACTGAGGCACGCAGGTAGGGCCAGGGCCTAAAGGTGAGTGGGCACAACATGAGCTCTCTTGGGGCTAGGCTAAGCTTGTTCTGAGTCGCAGCTTGTGTTTGTCACAGACACAGCAGGCGGCCTCCCCCCACCCCACCCCCACCCCCGTCCATTGTAGCCCTATGCTTGCTTGATAGCTCTCTCTAGGGCCAGGCTGTCCCTGGGTCCAACCCCCCCCCCCCAACCCCCTACATGGTGGGACAGGCTTGATTCACTCCTGAGCTAATGAGAGAAGGGAGGCAGACCTTCATTGAAGCTAGAGAAACTGAGGCACAGAGGATTCTAGCCTGTCACAGATAGAAAGGTCCTTGGAGATCACCTAGAGCAATTCTCTCATTTTCCAGATAAGGAAACTCAATGTCCCCCAATGAGTTACCATCAGAACCATTAACAGTTAGCGTTAACGGTTCTGCTGTTAACAGTGGCATTTCCCTGACTCCTTGGAGATCCTCCAAGCTGTGGGGCAGCCTCCATCCGAGGTCTTACAGTTTGGGAACAGCTGAGTCCACAGAGGCCCCAGATTTCCAGCCCTTAAGATCAGTGTCAGCACCATATCTCACAAAGGGTCCTTCCCTGGTCTCATCTTGTTTTCTCATCTCTCGGATGGGTTAAAGCCGTGCCTTCTTGCTAGACTGTCAGCTCTGTGGGGGCAAGGGCTGGAGTCTCACCCCGACACACAGTAGGTGCTTTATGGGCTTCCGCTGAGGCTGATCAGGGGTTAAGAACTTGTGGCTTCTTCTTGACCAAATGGAGGCTCTAACCACTGAACGTCATCGCATCACATGAGTCCCCAGAATAGCCATCCTGTCCCTGAGTTCATGAGCTGGCTGTTCTGCTCGGCCATGGTCAATTTGCTATTATCTGAATGTCTTTTCTAACAAGTATGGGGTCCTAGTTTCCCTTCTCACCAGAGATGAATGAGGACAGAAGCCAGCAAAAGCCCAACACTGAGGGGGAGAAAGTAACTTTCACACACGGTCACACGCGAGAACTCATGCTGCAGGCAGCCTCAGGACAGTCTCCAGGGCTGGGGCCTCATTTCAAGAACGCATTGCTGGGGAGGATTTCATCGGTGCTTGCCATTTACCCAAACTTCTGGCCCTCTCAGGCCCAGCCCCAGGCCCAGGCCCAGGCCCAGGCTCCTCTTAGACAGGAGCACCGTGGGTACCCTGGCCCTGCTGGAGAAACAGGTGTCACTTAACTGCCTACTGACTATAGGGCAGGATTGTAAGATCATATCTGCCCTCAGGAGTGGGGACCTCACCACTTGGACTTCAGTTGGGTACCCAGAAGGCCCTGGGGTTGAGGGGTATCCACAGAGATGGCAGATACAAGATCAGGGCCAGAAGGTGGGAGAAATGAAGCAAGTGAGGAAGGTTTCAGCTGTGGGAGCCAATAGGTTGGACAGCGGTGAGGCCGGTGAGCCTGGGCCCAGCTGACCTACCAGCCAGGTACCTGGGATTGAGGGGATTACCATGCCTGCCCGGGCCCCTTTCCCTGGCTCTGCCTGTCTGTGAGAGGGGCTCCCAAGCTCTTTGAGTCAGCTCCCCTCTGCCTAATGCCATCTGGGGCGCCCCCCGCCACGGGCTCACTACACGTGGGGCCGAGACCAAGTTAACCACGGCCAGCCGGAGGGTGTGTGCCTGCCGGGTGCCCAGCCCAGTCTGTCTTCCTCAGAGCCAGGCCCTGCATCCCCATCCCCCAGGCCCCTGGCACAGGCTGGCCCTGACCAGGGTCCTGGCCCCCGGCCCGGCCCTGGCAGACACAGGGTGTCACCTCCACTGTCCCCCAGAACCACTCAGGGTCACACCCAGCTCCGCCGCAGCTCTCCCACGCGAGGGAGGGCACCCTCCCCCCGCAGCCACGCGCGCAGCCCCCCCCCTTCCCCCGTGGGCTGGCTGGCTCCCTTACCTGCAGCAGCCGAGGCGGGGGCGGCCGCGGCCGCTCAGGCTCGGGAGGCTCCCGAGGAGACAGAAGAGAAGGCTCGGGGCAGCCCCGCATCCCCCGCCTTTGCCCTCCCCCCCTTCTCCCCTCCCCCTCCAGCATGTGGGCGGAGCAGAAGCTTTCCCGCCCCCTTCCCCACCTCTCGCCCCCATTTCGCTCTCCCTTCCTCCCTCCTCTCTGCCCCTCCCCCTCCCTTCTTCCCTCCTCTTCCCTGCCCCCTTCTCCCTCCCCCCTGCCCCGCCCACCGGCGGGGCAGCAGCGCCACCCAGTGGAGTCAGACCTGAAAAGCCGAGGCCTGTTCACATGCGCAATGGCTCGTCTTCCCGAGGCCCGCTGGGAGTGGTAGTTCAGCCTCTGTGCCTTCTCGCCTCCGTGCTCATGTCCCAGAACCCCAGTCACAAGGCCATGGGTCTTGGTGGGCAGAACCAGGGGGATGACGGCTATTCGTAGAGCCCTCCAAGCCCAAGGAGGGGGAAGCGTAAGAAACGTGCCCATTCCACAGATGGAAGTGTATGCAGTGGCCGGGATGAAGGCAAAGCCTGCAGAGCGATCTGCAGATCGCCAGGCATCGATCAAACACCTGCTGTGTGCTGGGCTCTGGCGGTGCAAAGCCAGGACGGCCCCTGCCCTCCAAAGGCTCCCATTTATTCTCTGGCCAAACCACCTGCCTGTAGATACAGAAGGCAGGAAAGTATTGGCAGCTAGGGGCATTGGCAAAGGTCTCCTGCAGGAGGAAGCTCAGGAATCTGGGATGCAGACCTGGCTGGAGGCAGGCAGTACAAAGCCATGGAGGTGAGAGCTGGAGGGCCCTGGCTGAGGAGCAGAGAGAAGGCCTGTTTGGCCTGAAGAGTGTGGGGAGAAGAGTGCGATGAGGCTGGAAAGCCAGGCGGGGTCCAAGTCACGAAAGGCTTTCAAAGCCAAACAGAGAGGTCAGGGAGATAGTGCAATTGGCTGAATAGGAGAGTGACTGTCAGATCTGCACCTAAAGAAAGTCACTTTGGTAGCAGTGGGGAGGATGACCTGGAGGGGGAGGGATAATACTTGGAGCCCAGCCAGGAGCCTCCTTCCATCATCCAGCTGAGAGGTGGGATGTGAGCTGAGGGACTTAGCGACTGGCCAGCTCTGGGGGATAAGGGGGAGGGAGGAGGAGGCCAGGATAATGTTGAGACTGAAGGTGGGACCTTGGACCGACTGAGGGAGGGAAGCTGGGAAGAGAGGAGGTCCTGGGAGGAAAGGGAAAGTTAGGCTGAGGCCATATTGAGGTTAAGTGTCCACGGAGATACCCGGTTGAAAATGCCAATTAGGCAGTGGGTGATGTGGGGCTGGAAGAGAGGAGTCATCTGCAGAGAGGAGCTAACGAAGCCCAGGGGAGCCGGCGAGGTCACGAAGGAAGAGATCAAATCAGGACAGAGTCCAGGACAGACCCCGACATCCCCAGGTTGGGGGTGGGGTGGCCTCTGGAGATGAACCACTAAAGGAGAAAGGGAAGGAGCAGTCAGACGGGCCGGAGGAGAACCGGGAGGAACCAAGACCACAAAAACCCGGAGAAGAGGGAGGATCCGGTGCTGCCCAGGGTCAAAGGCAGCAGAGCCGTCCAGAAGCGGGAGGATTGAGAAGAGGCCGGCGGACAGCCCGAGGGATTGAAAACGGGACCGCTAGATGGCGCACTGAACAGAGCACCGGTCGCGGATTCAGGAAGACCTGAGTTCAAATGCAGCCTCAGACACGTGACACTTACTAGCTGTGTGACCTTGGGCAAATCACTTTACCCCTTTGCCTCGCCAAAAGACCAAAAAGAAAACGTTTGCTGCCCTGAACTGTGCCGAGCTCAGCCTAGAGGGCAGCTGTGTCAAGGCCCTCCAGCGTTCAGGGGAAAGAAGACCCTGGGACCCTGCACGCCAGCCGGAGCAGCCTCGGGTATACAAAGTAACACCATAGAGCAACTCAGGGCCAAGGCTGGGGAGAAGTCCCGAGATCGGGCGGAGACGAGTTCTGGCCCCGCCCTCCCCCTGGCCCCGCCCCGCCCGCTCCGGCCCCGCCCCGCCCGCTCCGGCCCCGCCCCGTCCGCTCCAGCCCCGCCCCCGTGACTAGGTGAACGGACCCAGCTGGGCCCCGGCCTCCTCCAGTGCCGCGCCGCTGCCGCCGCCGCCGCCGCCGCCGCCGCCGCCCCCGCGGGACTCTTGGCGCGGCCCGGCCTGGACCGGAGGGCGGGAGGGAGGAAGGAGCGAGGCGGAGGTGAGTCTGCTGGGGGCCAGCCCTGCCTGGCTGCCTGAGTCCTCTCTGAGGCCTCGGACCCGCGTCCGGGGCACCCATCCCCCCACGTGCCCACGTGCTGCGGGGCGGGGCCTCGCTCCTCCCCACGCACGCGCAGACACGCAGACCCCGCGCCCGCGTGAGGCCATTGCGTGCCCCGAGACGCCCCGCCCCCACGCAAGGCCCCGCCCCCACGCAAGGCGCGCGCCCGCCGCCCGAGCGCGCCCGAGATCGCCCCCACGCGGCTGCCCGGGGCGGCGCGGAGCGGAGTTGGGCGGGCTTTCGGGGCTGCGGTGGCTGGCCCTTGCCGGGGGGGTCCCCGTCCCTGCCGCCTCCAGGTGCCCGCGGGCGGGGGCCATGCTGGGGCCCCCCGGCCGGGCCGCCCGTTTCCCGATCTGTCCTTCCTGCAGCCCCCGGCCCCGCGGGGTGGTCCCGCGCCCAGCTGTCCCCGGAGCCCGGGCTCTCCCTTCCCTGAAGCTGGTGAGAGAGCCGGCCTGACTCTGCTACTCGCGGCGGGATTGCCCTGTTCGGGGATCTGCCCCAGACCTTGGACTGGAAGGGTCTGTGGTTGTAGATCGTGCTCCTTGCGTCCGGGACGGGGCCACTGGGGATGGAGGCAGTGGGCGGTGGGTTCAGGGCGTTCGATTGAGCGGGGCTGGGTTTGGGGAGATAAGCCCGGCACCCGAGATCAAAGGGGAGCCCCCCTGCAGGGGGCTAGGCCCGGTGGTCATGGGTTCGTGGCGTAGATGAAGAAGCTGAGGCCGGCTGGCACAGTAGGGACTGCTTAAAGGGATTGTTCTGAAGTCTGGAACCGGTCTGGAGGTCAAAGGGCATATTGGGCAGCATCTGCAGGGAACCCTTGGTCCGCCCCAGCTGCTGTGAGAGGGAGAGAACAGACATGTGTCAGGCACTGGGCTAATCACTTGACAAAATGGGCACCCCAGGAGTGCCGTCATACCTGTTTTATGGATGAGGAAACAGAGGCAAACATCTGCAAAGTGACTTGCCCAGGGTTACCCAGCTAATAAGTGCCTGAGGCTGGGTATATCCACCGCTGACCTGTGCTGGGGCCTGCCAACCCCCTTCTCCGGCATGGATGGGGTGGCCCTGCAAGGCCTGCAGGCCCCCAGTACCTTGGAGGCTGGTGTGGCCTCCTGGGCCTTCTGAGAAAGTAGAGTGACTGCCCAGGAGCCTGGTGACTCCAGGGGTATTGCTGTGCCTTCCAGCCTCAGTCTCCCCCTCTGTAAAAGAAGGGAGTATTAGACTCTGTGGCACCTGAGACCACCTCGGGCCGAAATCATCGCATAATAACAATATAATCATAAGTAGCACTTGTGTAACATTTTGACAGTTTGTTTCTTTTGAGACTCACAATGCTGGAAGATAAGCACCCACCCAAGAAGGAAACCAAAGCAGAACTGAATGACAAAGCTGCTTAGTATCAGAGATCAGATTTCAGTTCAGGTCTCCCTCCTTCCACATCTGGGATTCCTCCCTTAAGCAGGAATCTTATTAGCAGCTCTTGGAAGCCCCACTCCAGGGGACATTTTTCTCCTGGGTGGAATGGGGGGGGGGAAGGAAGAGAGGAGAGGATTCTAGCTTTCCCTGCTGTCCAGGGTGGAGGGGCAGGGCCAGGAGGGAGAAATCAGGATTTCCCCCCTTCCCCCCATCATACAATGAGGCTCCCTTTTTCCCCAGCCCCTTTCCTCTCCTCCCCTCCCTTCCCCCCTGCTCCTTCTCCCTTTCCTCCTCCTCCCTCCCTCCTCCTTTCAGCCCCTTTTTCCTTCCCCTTCCCTTCTCTCCCCTACTCCCAGTGAGGGTCTAGGGGCCTTGATCAATACCCAGGGCTGGGCTGGCCCAGTGGAGGTCCCTGGAGGAGGTCCCTGGAGGCTGGGACGACTGGGTGGGGCCCTGGGGGAGGAGCCGTGGGCGGGCAGTCTGAGTCACGGGGCATGAGTCATGTCCCGGGCCTAGAGTGCATAGCAGCTGCTGCCTGGCCCCTTCCATCTCCCTCTGCCTTTGGAGGCTCCCCTTTGTCCTGCCCCAGGTAAGCAGGGTCTTGCAGGGCCCTCCGGCCCTGTGGCAGTCCTGGCCGAGAAGGAGGTTGCTCAGAACTGGGCAGCTGTGGGTCTGCTTCCAGCTGCTGGGGAAGGGGAAGGGAGGGGAGCGGAGGATGGGGCAGTCCCCAGACGGTGCTGAACCAGGCTTCGGAGGTCAGCTGTAGCTAGGACCAGGAAGGAAGGCCTTGAATGCCAGCCCAGAGAGTTCTGAGAGTGACAGTTCTAGCCAGTGGGTGTCCCAGGAAGATTGACGATGGTTTTTTAAGGGGGCGTGGCTGGGAGAGGAAGAAGGAAGGAGGGGATTCTGCAAGTGAGGGGTTCCCGAGTGTTTACTTGGCTTTTGGGGCGCGTGGGAGTTGTAGGATGGCGGCCCTTCAGCCCGGGCTCTGCCAGACTAGTGCATGCTTCTGGACCAGCTCCCTGCTCCGGAACAGGCGAGAGCTGGGAAGGTTCCCAGGTGGCAGCCTAGGGCCCGCTCCACCCTGTCTGACACCTCAGACATTGGCTAACTGCCTGCTTGGGTCTAGGCCCTCTGCCAGATGCTGGGCAGTCCCTGCCCTCAGAGGGTTTATGGGATGCGGAGGAGGCGGGGTCAGAGGAGTTGAAACCTGCTCATTGGGGAAGGAGAGCAATCATGCCTAGAAGGGGGAAAGGCTTCCTGTGGGAGGGTGGAGGAACAACATGCCAGGAGTCTGGGAGATCGAGGACAAAGGCTTGGGGGCCGCATGGGCACTGGAGGCCCGTTCGGGTTGCTGGGAACCCCAAAATGTCAGGGTACAGGGTGGTGTCCTCCTGGAATGGATCTTCCAGTGGAGTGAAAAGGTTTTCAGGAGTGGGGGACCTGTGGCTCGAGGCCACATGTGGCCTTCTAGGTCCTTGGGTACAGCCTTTTAACTGAGTCCAGATTTTTTTCTTTTCCTTTTAAAAAAATATTTATTTAGTTTTAGTTTTCAGCATTCACTTCCATAAGATTTTGAGTTCTAAATTTTCTTTCCCCTCTCCCCACTCCAAGATGGCATTCAGTCTGATATAGGCTCTACATACACATTCATATTAAACATATTTTCACATGAGTCATGATCTAAAGAAGGATTAGAACCAAAGGGAAAAATCGCAAGAAAGAAGAAACCAAAAAAGAGCAAATAGTCCGCTTCCATCTGCATTCTGACTCTACAGTTCTTTCTCTGGATGTGGATAGCATTTCGTTTCCATCATGTGACTTTTGGAGACGTCTTAGATCCTTGCATTGCTGAGAAGGGCTGAGTCTATCAACGTGTGGCTGTTACTGTGTACAACATTCTCCTAGTTCTGCTCACTTCACTCAGCGTCAGACCATACAAGTCTTTCCAGGTTTTTCTGAAGTCCACCTGCTCATCATTTCTTATAGCACAATAGTATTCCATTACATTCATATACCACAACTTGTTCAGCCATGCCCCAATGGATTGGCATCCCCTCAATTTCCAATTCTTTGCCACCACAAAAAGAGCTGCTATAAATGTTTGTGTACATGTGGGTCCTTTTCTCATTTTTATGATCTCTTTGGGGTACGGCTGATTTTACAGAATTTTACAGAACAAATCCTTTTATTAAGGGGATTTGTTCTGGGAAGTGTAGATTCAGTCCAGAGGGCTGCACTAGAGGGTTCCCCACCCCTGGTCTATTTTAATGCCAATAAAGCTGATGAGATTGTTAGCCAACCTTTGACTTAATGCTTATATACAAGCTTATATACAAGACTGATGCTTGTATACAAAAGGGACCTTGAAAGGATCTGAGTGGGATTGGGGAATGGTAAGTGGCCTGGGGTGGGCAGAGGAATGTCAGGTAAAATTGAGCTGGGATTGAGGAGTGTGGTCTGGGGTGGGCCAGTCATCTGGGCTGCTGGAATGTATGGGAAAATTCCAGAATTGGGTTGTTTCTTTTCCTTCTAGCGGTCCAGGTCCCATCACCCCATCATTGGAAGACCTTTGTCTGGAAAGGGAGTTGGGTTTTGGTCCTAGAAAAATAGGGAGTCCCCAACGCTTCTGTAGCGGAGGAGGAGCTGTGAGCGGAGGGGTCAGAGGCAGGGGGCCTGAGGAGGAGGCTGCCAGGGAGAATGCTGTGGAGGGGAGCTTGGCAGCTGACTAGATCCCAAGGGAAGGCCAGGGTCAGGGGACGTTGGAGGAGTGAGCGGGCTCCACCTGAGCAGGCCCTGGGCACTCACTCCTGGGTCTGCTGCTGCCCCAGTTCTCTAGCTTTCGACAGAGGCACAGCAGACACTTGAGGCAGCCCTAGCCAGGGGGAAGGAAGAAGGGGAAAACCCAGAAGGTAGGGTCCCCCATCTCCTTACCTGTGAAAGAGGGGATACTGGAAGCAGATGGCCCCAAAGCTTCTGGCACCTCTCAGGACAGGCCACTGTGTAGGACCCTTAATCTCTATGGTAGAGGGCGGGACCTGGGCCATTGGCTGCCTTGTTCTGTGCCTCAATTTCCCCCTTCTGGGCCCGTGGCCCAGATCCCTGCAGTGGGGAGGGAGCTTTGACATGAGCCCTTGTCTGAGGGGACCAGGATTAGGGCCAAGGGAAGGCACCATTCCTCTTGGGTCACCTTTCAGCTCCTGGAGCAAGAGAGTAGACGGCGGCTGGGGGGCTCAGCTGCCACCTTTCCTTTTCCTGTGATCCTCTTATCTGCTTTGGTCCTAAGCTCTCCCCTTATCTGTAGGTTTGCCAGGTAAACTTTCCCTTGCTCTCCTAACCCGCTGTGTCTGAATCATGCATCATGCACGCTTTTTGAGCTTATCTTGGTATATGGTGTGAGATGTTGCTCTGTGCCCAGTTTCCGCCAAACTGCTTTCTGGTTTTCCCAGAACAGGTTTGGCCAGAAGGAAGCCGGGTGTGAAGGCTGGGAGGTGATTTTTTTTTTTGTCAGTAAATTTTGCCCCCAAAACGTGGATCTTTGGTTTTTATCAAGCACTAGATTACTGTGGGCAGCAAGGTGGCACAGTGGATCGAGTGCTGAGCTTGGGGTCAGGAAGACTTGAGTTCAAGTCTGGCCTCAGACACTTTCTAGCTGTGTGACCCTGGGCATATCACTTTACCTTGTGTGCCTCAGTTTCCTCATTTGTAAATGAGCTGGAGAAGGAAATGGCAAACCACTCCAGTATCTTTGCCAGGAAAACCCCAAACTAGGGTTACAAAGAGTCAGACAGGATTGAACTCACTAGATTACTATGGGCACTTCTACTACTGTGTGTTGTGCACCTGATCAATTCCAGGGATCCACTATTTAGCCAGTACCAGGTGGTTTTGACAATGACTGTGGCCTCAGGGGAAATTTAACCAATAAATAAAATGAGGTCTTTTCTCTGAGCATAATATCATTTATTAATAGGGGCACAGGATCTCTTAATAAGGGACAGGTCCACATTTGTGCCAAAGACCCACAGTGAGAGCTGGTGGGGGGTTTTCTGCCACGGTGGGCCTCCCTTCTGATCCACCTGATGCTACATCATTGGGACCTCCCCTTGCAGTCCAGATAGGTGGTCGGCTAAGGGTTCTCAGCTCTTGTCTGTCTTTGTGAGCTGGCCCTCAGGTGGGGCCAGTCACGCCCTTCTGTGGCCCCTAAGGAGTTGGAGTCCATCTGGTTTTCACTGCCTGGTTCTCTTCTTTGTAGACCCACAGATCCACTCGCTCTAAACTTTAATGAAGTGAGCAAAAACAAAGCTCATGGTCCTTGGGGGAGGGTCCCCTTTAGGTGGGGCCCAGCTCCGACTAGTTTAGGAGCCACAGGTGCCTTGGGGGCTAGGAGTGGCCTCCTGGTTACTGGGCCTCACTGGCTTTTCCTCGAGGAAAAAGTATGGATCCCAGATTAATAATTGGTTGTTAATATAATTGGATAGTATTAATTTCCCTCAACCGCTTTGTAATACGATTTGAGGTCTGATGTGGCTAGACCACTTTGCTTCATGGTTTGTTTTTTTTTAATTTCACTGAATTCCTTGATCTTTTGTTCTTCCAGATGAATTTTCTTATGATTTTTTCTAGCTCTATGCAGTCATTCTTTGGTAGTTTGGTAGGGCACTGAATAAGTAAATTTGGGTAGAATTATCACATTTATTGTATTAGTTTGTCCTACCCTTGAGAAACTCCTTGTCTAGATGTGTTTGTGTGAAAAGTGTTTTGTGATCACGTTCACAGCGTTCCTGGGTTTGTCTTGGCAGCGGGCTCCCAGGTAACTTGTGCGGTCTGCAGTCCTTTGAGACTCCTTTCTGTTCTGCCTCTTGCTGGTGTCCCAGGGAACCTCCCAGCCTTCACACCCGGCTTCCTTCTGGCCAAACCTGTTCTTCTGCTTGGGGACTGTTCAGTGGCATCGGGCCTCTGCTCTTCCTGCTTGCCGTGGCCTCCGGGCTGCTTTGGCTCCAGGGGTGGGCGGGCTCAGACCGCTGACCCAGTGATGGGGGAGAGGGGGAGGGGTTGGGGCCTGCAGTTTCAGGCTGAGTCAATAGTGCCCTCTGCTGGGTTTCTGGGAGGATTGGGTAGAACTGGAAACCAGCTAGCAAGCTCTACGTCCAGGAAGTGTTCAGGCAGAAGCCAGGGATATTGGGTTCTCAATGTCAGGCACAGGTTAGACAGAGAAGGCCCCGAGCCCAGAATTACCAGCTGGCTTGTGTGCTGTAAGAAGAGGACCACTCCATTTTATGTTCTATTCTAGCCCTGGCCACGGGCTGTCAAGTCCTGGAGCTCAGCAGGTCACCTCTCTGGAGCAGCTCTGGCTCCTTGTGGGGCTCACAGCCTCCATTCTTTGCCCCCACCCTCCTCTCCAGGTGCCACTCCCTCACCCACCATGAGCCTGGAGATTCAGTGTGAGGATCTGAGCAGTGCCCGCTGGACGGAGCTCCTTCCGTCTATGCAGCAGTATGGCATCATCAGGTAGGGAGGGCCTGCCCGCATTCCCCTTGGGACTTAGAGACTCAGTCTCTGGGCGTGCCCCCGCTCTGACCGGCCCTTTGTCTGCCAGGCTTGATGACTGCGGCCTCACGAATGCCATGTGTGCCAACATCTGCTCCGTGCTTCAGGCCAGCTCATCCCTGACGGAGCTCAGCCTGGCCAATAATGAGCTGGGAGACGCGGGGGCCCAGTTGGTACTGAAGGGGCTCCAGAGTCCCACCTGCAAGATACAGAAACTCAAGTGAGTCCCAAGTGCCCACGGGCCCAGGGAGAATCCCCAGTGGGTTACACTGGGGGGTGGGCCAAGGGAGCCGCCTCTTCTGTGGGGCGAGGCCTGCCCGGGCTTGGACCATCTAGGCACATCTGGGGAACTCGGAGCAGGAGGAAAGTGCTGCCATCTGTCCCCATCTCTGCCAGTCTGCAGAACTGTAGCATCACGTGTGCCGGCTGTGAACTGATCCCAGCCCTGCTCCACACAAAGTCTACCCTGACAGACCTTCAGCTGAGTGACAACCACCTGGGTGACGAAGGCATGAAGCTGCTGTGTGAAGGCCTGATGGACCCCCGGTGCAGCCTGCAGCGGCTGGAGTGAGTACGCTGGCCTGAGCCAAGGGGTGGGGGGAGGCAGGCCGGGCTCCCCCCAGGGGCTGGCTGCGGCCGTCAGTCCTGCTGGGTCTGGGAGGGAATAGGTGTCTCCGGATCTCCTGCCAGGCAGGCACAGTGCTGAGCACCTGAGGCCCAGGATCTGATCATCTGATCAGAGGAAGTGAAGGTCTGACAGGGAGGCCACACTGGGACCCTGCTGGGGTCCAGCACACTGGGCATAAGAGGGGCCAGGTGTTAGCTTCTGAGCCGGCCTTGATTGAAGAGGGGAAGGAGGGCGTGGGTAGAAGCAGTTGTTTCGGGCTGGGTACAACTTAATAAAAGGATTTCTTCTGTGAAACCTGGACTCTGTCAGAAGGCTGCACCCAGGGACCAGAAAGGCCATAGTGGACCTGGGACCTTTTGGAAGCCAGTGGGAAGGTTGCTCTGGCCTGATTCAGAGATGGGCTGGGGCAGGAGCTCCTGGCCCGCAGCAGCACATGATGACGAGTATGGAGGACCTGGCAGAGATCAGATGGATAGGATTTCTTGGATGGCCCCTGCTGTGTGATGTGGAAAGGAGAGAAGAGGCAGAGAACCCCACGGCTGAGGCCGGGTCACCAACAGCGACGGAGCTGGTGGGATGTCTGCGGAGGGTCCCCTGTAGTGGTCAGGCATAATAGCTAGCCTTCATGTAGGGCCTGCTATGTGGGAGGCACTGTGCTAAGCACTTCGCGAAAATGTCCTCCACACGACAATCCTGGGAGGCCCCCATTATGCAGATGAGAAAACTGAGGCAGAGAGAGGTGAAGGGATTTACCCAGCTCGTAAGTGTCTAAGGCAGGATTTGAAGTCAGGTCTTCTGACTCCAGGCCCAGCTCTCGGTCTGCTGTGCCCACTTGGCTGCTGCTCAAGAAGGACTGAGGGAGAAAAAGCCTTTAGATTTGACCATTATGGGGTCACTAGTGATTTGGAAAGAGAGTGAAGCCCTGGAATTTAACTTGTGGCGGTTGGTGTTCAGTTGTGTCTGATTCTCTGCAACCCCGTTTGAAATTGTCTTGGCAAAGATACTGGGGGGGCTTGCCATTTCCTTCTACTGCCCATTTTACAGATGAGGAAGCTGAGGCAATCAGGGTGAAGTGACTTACAGGGTCACACAGCTAATAAGCATCTGAGGTGGGATTTGAATTCGGGTGCTCCAGAATCCAGGCCTAGCGAGCGCTCTGTCCATGAAGCTGCCCCCGGAGACACATGGGACAATCGCTATAGGGATGGACAGATCAAGGGAGGGTTTTCGAGGGTGGGGGACACGTGGACCTGCTTGGAGGTCTGGTGGAGGAGGTGGGCAGGCGGAATCCAGATGTACAGAAGGCCTGGCTTTGCCGCCTCGGAGCATGGTGGGGGGTGGGAATGGCTTGGGAGGGGAAGAGGGAGGGAGTGCCCTGTGAGCAGGTCTGGGCAGGGCTATGAGGAGGGGATGGCTGGGGCTCCCATGGCCTCATTACTCTTTGTTCTTCTGGGCAGGCTAGAATACTGTGAGTTCACCGTGACCAGTTGTGAAGCTCTGTCTGCGGTGCTCAGGACCAAGGGCTCCCTTCGGGAGCTGACCCTGAACAACAATGAGCTGGGGGAGGCGGGTGTAGCCCTTCTTTGCCAAGGCCTGATGGACCCCAACTGTGAACTGCAGGTCTTGAAGTGAGTGGTCCCCGTGGCCGCCTGGTGGGGGCGGGGATGACCCCTCGTGGCCAGGGCTAACCCTCTGGGCCCTTCTCAGACCCTGCTCGTTTCCTCGGGGGTCCCACTCGCCCCTCCCAGCAGCGCACATTACCGAGCTCCCCAGCCTCCACTGTCCTCCCTCTCTGAGGCTGGCAGTGGTGAGGAGGCCTGGCTGCTCTGGGGTGACCCTGATTCTGCCCATGGTTTCTCTGAGGGGACGCTGGCCCGTTTGGGCCAGGCTTCAGGTGGGGCAGGAAGGGATCTCGTCGGGGTCCCCTGGGAGCTGATGTTTCTGTACCTTCCCATCATCCCCCTTGGGCAGTGGGTGCTATTATTAGCAGTTAAGGGACCTAGCGTCAGGAACTCGGCGACTTTCTAAGGGTCACTCAGCCAGAAAGTGTCTGAGGCATGATTTGAACCCAGGTCTTCCAGCACAGCCACACCACAGTGTGGCATCCCTTGCCCGTTTCCAGAACAGGTAGGACTGTAGTGAGTGTTTCCCAAGGCCTTTGCTAAAACAGCCTGATGTGTGGGTGCCTGTTAAGCACCCCGGAGCAGAAGCCAGCTACTTTCTACTGTGGGCCCCGGCACCAGGAAGGAGTTTCCAGACGCGGCGTGCTTCCCACTCGGCATGAAAAGGCATCATTGGCACTGGACTCACTGAGGTCGGCCCCTCTTTCTCCCACAGACTAGAGGGCTGCAGTGTCACCTCTGCTAATTGCAAGGACCTCAGCTTGGTCTTACAAACCAAAGAATCCCTGCAGGAGCTGTGCCTGGGAGAAAACAAGATTGGAGATGCAGGGTTGGAGCAGCTGTGCCAGGGGATCCTGAGCCCAGCCTGCAACCTGAAGACCTTGTGGTGAGTAGGCCTGGGCCTGGGCTTTAGTTCTTCCTGAAGTTATAAGCCCTGGAGAATTTACAGACTGGCCTGTAACCAGGGGCTATTCCCAGCAGGTATTGTGGAAGCCAGGGTCCTCAGGGAGCTTTCTGCATGGTTTCCTTCTATTGTAAATACAGGCAGTAGGAATCCTTGACCAAGAACCTGGGAGAATGGGAGAATTGTGGATAGGAGGTGAGGGGTTTATAGGACTTGAGGGAACACTAATTAAGGGGCCATGCCCAGGTCCACCGTGAAACTAAGAGTGGCCTCCTAGGGCCAAACAGAACCTTTGGGAAAAGATCTGAGTGTCTGAGTAGCCCACCAGCCTAATAAGCATTGGCTGAAAGCCGATGGGCTCTCAGGGCATAGTCAGTCAGCAAACATTTGTGAGGCACCTACTGTCTGCCAGGCACCGCGCTAAGCATACAAAGTTCCCAGGACTACGCAGAACCTCTTCCTCTTGCTGCTTTGACCCCATCTGGAGGAGGAGCTAGAGGAGAGCAGTCAGTGTGGTGAAGGGCAGGGAGAGGTAGAAGTCCCTGGAGGGCCTCACCCTCCAGGAATGCGTGCCCCTCTGTCCCTGCAGGCTGTGGGAGTGCGACATCACAGCTAAGGGCTGCAGGGCCCTCGCGCAGGTCCTGAGGAGCAAACCCTGTTTGACGAAGCTGAGTCTGATCTGTAACCAGCTGGGCGATGAAGGGGCCAAGCTGTTGTGCCAGGCGCTGCTGGACCCCGGCTGCCAGCTGGAGGAGCTGTGGTGAGTGCCACCCCCCCCAAGCTGGCAGTCCCCGCCCCCGGCGGGGCAGCGGCCCCCGGGTGCCTCAGTGAGCCCTCTCCCGCAGGCTGAGAACATGCGGCTTCACGGGGGACAGCTGCGCCAGCTTCTGCACTGTGCTGGAAAAGAATCGGACCCTGAAGGAGCTTCAGCTGAGCACCAACACGTTGGCAGATGCGGGCGTCAAAGAAATGAGCAAGGGGCTTCTGCACCCTGACTGCCCTGTCCAGAGTCTCTGGTGAGGACCCGCACACTGGACCGTGGGCCGTTTCACTCCCAGAGGTGGTCACGCCAAAGACCGTTTTCTAAGAAAAGGGGAGACGAGACTACGTGGGGAGGAAGGATTGAGAACCCAGGGCCCCAGAACCCCAGAACCTCCAGGAGAAAAGGTGCTCCTGGGACCAACCAATGAGCAGTAGGGGGTGCCACAGTGGATAAAGCACCTCCAGGCCTAGCTAGAGTCAGCAAGACTCATCTTCCTGAGTTCAAATCTGGCTTTCGACGTTTCCCAGCTGTATGACCTTGGGCCAATCGCTTTGCCCTGTTTGCCTCAGTTTTCTCATGTTAAAATGAGTTGGAGAAGGAAATGGCAAACTACTCTAGTATCTCTGCCCAGAAAAGCCCAAATAGGGTCAGGAAGCATCACCACTGAACCCTTCCCACTGCGCTAGGATGAAACAGGCCCCGCCCTCCATGAGCTGGGAGAAGGCAGATAAACGGGGAAGGCTTGCCTTGCTGCTGCTCAGCGCACTGGGAAGGGCCTCTTTCAGAAGGCAGCTCTTGAGCTGAATCTTTAAGGAAATACATGATTTCTAGAGGTGGAGGGAAGGGATGGTGTTTCAGGTATAAGGGACAGCCTGGGCACAGGCATGGCAAGGAGGAATGAGAAGGCTAGTTTGGCTGGACTATTGAGTACCTAGAGAGGCTCAAGTGGGGTCCCAAATCCAGTGACAGGGAGCCACTAAAGCTTGGTAAGCAGGGGAGTGTGTGGTCAGATGGAGGGGTGGAGGAAGCTGAGGGACCAGTGGGGGCGGGGAATAGGAGTGGGAAGGGTTGGCAGCTGATTGGGACAGGGTGGTGCCCTTGGTGCCAGCAGGGAAGCAGCTGCGGGTGGGGAGAAGGGCCCCCTCTTGGTAGGAGGGAAGGAGAGGGAGGCCCCTGATGTGGCTGTGGCTTCCCAGGCTGGGTGATTGTGAACTCTCGGATGAGTGCTGTGGGACCCTGGCATCCGTCCTCCTCACCAACCGCACCCTGAAGGAGCTGGACCTCAGCAACAACAGCAGGATTGGCGACCAGGGCATCAGGCAGCTGGTGGCTAGCCTCAAGGAGCCCAGCTGCACCTTGGAGCAGCTGGTGTGAGTGCTCTGGGGAGCGGGCACCCTGGGCATCACGTGGCTGATGCCAGGGCTGGGGGGGGGGAGTCCCGGGGGGGGGGGGGGGGGCCGGGGGGGGGGGGGGGGGGCCCTGGGGGGGGGGGGGCCCTGGGCATCACGCAGCTGGTGGTCAGTCTCAAGCAGCTTGCTGGCAGCCTGGTGGAGGAGCCGCCTGGCGCCTGATGCTTCTTCTCACCTCCCCCTCAGCCTGTTTGACATTTACTGGACAGAGGAGGTGGACAATGAACTGAAGGCCCTGCAGGAGGTCAAACCTAGCCTTCGCATCACGTCGTGAGGGAGGCTGGGCGGCCTCTCCAGCTTCCGGCCCTGCCCAGCCCCACCCGCCAACCCCCTGCTGTCCCCTGGGGTGGGGCCCAGGAGGAGGAGGGCCTTGGGGGCAGGATGGGGGGGCTCCTGCTTGTCTAATCTTTAGACTCTGAATAGCTGCCTCCTCGAGGCCCCAGCACTTTAAATCTCATCTTTTTGCCCCAAACTTCCCACTTTAATAAAGCATCTTTTGGACGGTCTAATGCTCAGGCTTTTCTTACTGGACGTGGGCTGCCTTCCATGCTGATGGTGCCCCAGGGCCCAGAGTTCCAATCTGGACTCAGACACTAGCTGGCAAATCACTGTTTGCCTCAGTTTCCTCATCTCTAAAGTGGGGAGCATGACAGCACCTATGTCGGGGTTGTACAATTGCTTAGCCTGGCAAACAGTAAGATGCTTAATACATGCTTACTCCATCCCCACCCCTCCAGGATCTGCATGGTCAGAGCTCAGGGCTCAGCTCCAGCCAGAGGGTGCTTAGAAGGGGCCAACAGGGCAGCCTGAGCCATGAAGCCAGAGGGAGAGTGGGAGCCATCAGAACTGCCTCTGCTGCAGGGATGGAGAGCTCACTGCCTTCTAAAGCAGCCCCTCCCTTCCCTTTGGTTCTGTTCCCAGGGGTGGGAAGCCATTTTTCGGAGTTGCGGGCATTTCCACAGACAGGAGCCAGGAAGGGAAGGCCCTCCTGAGGCAGGGAGCCCTGTCTTGGCCTTTCCAGACTCTAAGGCAGCTGGGGCAGACACAAGTCACTTCATTGTGGCCTGCCGCACCCTAACCCTAACCCTCATCTGTAAAATGGGGATAATTAGTGTCCAGCTCACAGGGTTGTTATATAGAGTGCCTGCTTCCTTCTGCTGCCCCCCCCCCCCAACTCCCGCACACCTTGTGGAGTGCCTGATGTCCCACCCCACCTCCTCATTGGTCAAAGGGAACCCTGCCAGCATTCCAGGGACTGTGATGGTGAGGGAAGGGAAACGGTGGAGACAGGAGGGGGAGGATGGGAAGGGCCCTCCCAGTTATCATCAGGCCCGGAGCTTTTCACTGTACTGCTGCTCAAGCAGTAGCAAAGGGAAGGTGGGCAGGAAATGGGTGGGGGTCCTCAGGAGGAGGGGGTGAAGGGCCAGAAACCACTAGCAGGGCACCAGGCAGCCAGGGGGGAGGGAGGCACGATGAGGGGATTTGGGCCAGAAACAAGGGCAATGAGAAATGTGTTTGGACTCAGAGACGCCTCAGTTGGACCTGGAAATGCCACCCGCCTCTGCCCCCAGTAGGGGGTAGAGCTAAGGCCACACTGGGCATCCCAGAGGCAGGAAGCCCGAGGAGGTCCCAGGCCTCTCCAGGGGTCAGGAGAGAGCCAGATAGAGGCTCAGTCAAGCTGAAGCGTGGCTTTGCTGGGGAGGAGGGCATGGAGGGGCACTGCAAAATGATGCTGCACAAAGGGAGGGGGAAGGGAAAGACCCCGAGGCAAGAGCTGAGCCCCCCAGACCACCGGGTCAACCTGGGGCTCAAATCTAGGATGGCGCCGTGGGACAGTTCGAGGCCTGAATTTCTGTACCCAGCCAAAAATGTGCGAATGGCAGGGGTCCTGACCAAGCCTGGGGCTAAGAGGCCTGGCAAGGGAGGAAGGGTGCATCTGTACCCGTGTGGACTCGAGGGGTGCCCCAGGCCCAAACAAGCTGGTAACTCAGCCCATCGTGGTAGCCTAGCGGCCAGAGGGAACAACCAAGGAGGGACAGGACGGACAGGTGGGGGGATCCAGGGGCAGGAGGGTGGGCCTGAGGCTGAGCTGGAGTCTGGGACAGCCCCTGTCCCTGGTGGCTCCTGGCTCTGCGGCCAAGGCATCAGAAAGGAAACCCCTGGACTCACTTTGTTTCATTTCTCTTTATTTGTACTCTGCTCCCACTAACGGACACCGACCCCGACCCCTCCTCTGTGGCAAGTGGGATGCCACACCTCCCTGCCAGGGTCCTCCCCAGACTGGAGGCTGACTAAATTCCAGGCAGGTTCTGATGGAGAGAGACAGCCTTCGGCCATCAGACCCAGCCCCGCCAGCCGACCCTCCATCCCATGGACAGCCTCGGCTCCATTCTGGGAAGTCATGGCTCACTGGGGCTGCCCTCTGGCTGCCCAGGCCACTGCTGCCAAGGGTGTGGGGCAGCTCCAAGGTCCTTTTCGCCCCCTCCCTCGCCCCGCAGGCCGCTGTCATCTTCTGCTGGGTCACTGGCTGGGCAGACGCTGCCCATCCGGAGCCTGGCTACTGGATCCAGGGCCCATCCCTGGGGTGGGCCGGCAGGGCAGCGGCCCACCCAAAGCTTCCAGGAGGGCTGAGGCCAGGGGCCAGCAGAGGTCTGTTCACAGGTCCCCCTCTTTGTCCTGCTCTTCCAACAGTGGAGAATGCCCTTCACTGCCCTCCGTTGAGGTCCGGTCTGCTTCACACCGGCTTTCCTGCTTCTGACGTCTGATCTCTTTGTAGCGCAGGGTGATGTCCCTAAGAGGAAGAGGCAGCAGCTTGGCCTCCAGCGTGGGGCCCCCTGCCAGTGCCAGCGTCCCTCCAGTGAGACGGGCCTCCCCCTCCCAGGCAGGTGCTCACCGCAGGAAGAACCGCCAGACGGTCCAGGTGAGGATGAGCACGGTGCCCAGGATCCAGCACTGCGCCACATAGAAGGGCAGTGACAGGGTCAGTGTGTAGGGGTCATACTTCACCACGATCAGGAACTCCGTGGCCGTGATGGCCGCCACCAGCCAGGCCTGCTGACCAAACTTCTTATGGAACGTCCTGGAACCAACAGGGACCAGTGACTCACTGCTGGGGGGCTCTGATCTCAGGAAAGCAGGGAGGCCGGAGAAGCCCCTGGCTGAGGGCCCACCAGGCTCAGCTCTGCCAGCTCCTACTCTCGCTCCTTCCAGGCCTTCAGGGCCCCGTCCAGCTCTGAACCTGGTCACTTAGTCTGGGATGACCAACACTGCCCCCCCACTGGGGAGACTGCTGCAGCCGTCATCCGGGGCTCCTCCATTCAAATGGGGGGGGCGGAGGACGTGCGGTGGCAATTCCCCACTCCAACTACTGCTTTCCTGGGGGGTCCTGAAAAGGGGTGGATTCTGGGTGTGACCACTTGGGATGAGACCTGAACAGACCCCTTTTGGGGCTGCCACGCAGGGCTGGATAACCTGAGTGACCACACACACCTGGAGGGTGAGCAGGCAGGCAGGCTGGCAGGCGGCTCCTTCCCCTGGAGCTCCCCCAGGGCCCCTGCCCTCCCCTCTCCCCCTCCCCTGGGTCCTCTGCTCTCCTGTGTCTGTCCTGGGGTCTTCTGCTAGACTGCCCCCGGCCTCCCGGCCCACCTCTATGGGGAGAATTCCCACACTTGTCTCCATTCCTCTTCCACAACAAGGGATCTCCCCATGTGAGTCTCACAGGTAGCTCCAAAGCTGCCTGGCCACCCCTCCCCACCCCTTTCACCTACCTTCTGACCTGCTTCTTCCCTCCTGCCGGGCCCCTCCACTATCCTAGTTCCTGGGCCTCCTGTCCCCAGCTCAGGTCCACATCCTCCTCTGGCCTCAGGCCCCTCCAGGGGGCCAGACCAGGGCCAGAGCCCTCCCTCTTACTCGGCCTCCTGACACCCCACCACCCTTAAAACATGACTCAAATTCCTCTTCTTTCAGGACGTCTTCCCTGACCTCACGGGTGGCAATGACTGAAAATTGTCTGGCCCTGTCCTAGAAGGTGAGGCCCCTGAAGGCACAGACAAGGACTAGGTCCAGTTCTGGCCTCTGCACACAGTAGGTGCTTTACGAATGCTGGCTGACAGCAGAGCCCAGGTAGACCCCCCTCCCCTGACACTGGGCCCTTGGTTACTCACGGGTCATCCATGAAGTCATAGATCTCTCGCATTGCCACGCCCCCAACGTTCACAAAGAAGACCAGTCGCAGGAGAACCAGGTAATGTTCTGGGGGCATCCACAGCACGAACTTTAGATAGAAGGTATTCAGTTCTGCCAAGAGAAACTGCGAGAGGCCTGGCCTAAGAACAGCCCTGCCCCGACCCCAGACACCACCCCCCTCCCGTCCCCCTGCAGCTGGGGGCATGCAGGCAGAGTGAGAGACTCCAGCCTCCAGGGTGTCTTACAACCAAGATGATGCCGCAGACTCCCAGCCACCGGCGTAGGTTGGAGGCAGGTTTCCATTCAAAGCGCACCCAGCTATAGGGCGTGAACTGGAAGGCGATTCTCTTCATCTTGCCCCTGGAAAAACAGGAAACACAAACACCCCTAGACTGTGAGATCTGCCTTCCACCTAGAAGCCTTCATAGACTGGCCTCCTGGGGCTGCAGAGAAGGTTACTGTCTCTGTAAGAGGCAGAGAAGCTGGGGGAGTCAGAGCTTAACTATGCGGGGGGGGAGTGCAAGACAATTCCTGGGACTCCTGAGCATGCAGAAGGTTATCTCATCACTCCAGAAATGATGAGAAGTCACCTGCAGTTCTAGTGATGGTCAGAGGGTCCTGGGGCTCTTCCACAGCCAAAACACTGTCATTATTTACATCTTTCTCTTATTACTTACCTTGTCAAGGCAACTATATAGACAGAAACTGTGAAGTTTACTTGTGCCTAAGAAATTGAGAGATTTCGATATACAGATACAAGCAACTTCTCATAATAGTTAAGAAACTGGGTTTGGGGCTCAGAGCTTAAGTAATTGATAAGAGAGATTGTGTAATTTTAGTAATTCATAAGGAAATATACAGACATACCCAGGATTAGCTTAGAACTGAGGATGATGAGAATAAACATGGCAACACTTCTGAATAGTTGTTCTTATCTAAATGGCTACTTTTGACGAGCATCAAATAATTTTTATAATCCCTGCTTTAGAGTGTAAGATCTGGAAATGCTATTCTCCTGTTATTCTTAAGTTTGAAAATTATCTTCCTTGAGATTCAAGATTTTCATTTGGTTCCTCCCAATGAATTATGTTATTTTCCCCTCCAGTTTGACTAGCTTAATAATTAATCTGTAAATTAATTTTGGAACTACAGACATTTTTCTTACACTAGCACAGCTCACCCAGGCATGAGCAGTTCTGTTGTTTATTCATTTAAGGGTTATTTTGCAATTGTATGTATGTCTATATACACACATACACTGAAATAGACAATACACACACACACACACACACACACACACACACACACACACGCACACACAAAACAGGATCTATAAATCTTTTTGTAGCTTTCTGTCACGGATGTCCAGCTATCCACAGCCTCCTCTCGATTTGGCCTTGGCGTGGAGGATGAAACAACGTCCTTTTGGTCTCCTGTTCAATGGTGGTGATGGTGGCGGCAGCAGCCATCATTCTCAGGTAGACCCCCTCTTGGCATCTTTTCTTTGCAAACTTTGCTGCTTGAGTCCTGAGGTTCGGGGGGCTTTTGCTGTCCTTGGAGCTCTCTGGTTTGGGGTGAGGAGGCGGTGGGGTCTTGGGTGACTGAAGAAGGGTAGTAGTAGTAGTGGTGGCGGTGGTACTGTTGCTGCCACTGTTCCTTTTTCAGGAGGGAAGAAGAGGTGCTACCACTTTGCCCTTTGGGGCTGCTTTCTTTGCTTTTCCAACCTGGGCTCTTTCCAGGCTTGAGTCTTTTCCCACTCTTCTCCCCACAGGTGAGACAAGCAGAGACTTTGCCCTTCCTTCACTGCAATGCTGACAGTTTCCTGGGTCTTCTGCTTTTTCATGGGCAGCACAGTCTCATGAATGGACCTGACAGAAGACTCTTTGATTGCTTTCTTCTTGGCTTCAATGGCAGCTGCAGCCACCACACTCCCTGGCTTATGGCCCTGTTTTAGGGATGACCTGTGGCTCGCTCTCAACTTTCCGCTTCCTTTTCGAAATATGCAATCGATCCTACCTTGGAGTGAAAAGCTTTTCCCTGTGCACTGACCAAATAGACATCATACTTCCCAGCAGAGCAGCCACCGGAAAATCAGAGGAAATCATCCTCCGCTTGAGTTTTCTTGTCCAGCCCAGTGGGATCATCATACGTGGGCCCCCGGTCTCGGATGGCAGAATGCCGTTGCTTAGGGGAAGCTGAAGCTTCAGGTACAGCAGGGGCTGACCCAGTGTCTTCTGATGCTTCTGCTTTTCCTGCCTCTGCTGGCTCAGCAGAGACTGGTGTGATGATGGCTGTGGGAATTCATGGTTTCCTTCCTTCTCCTTTCACCCCTCTTCAACTTTCTGAACTTTCAGTGTTTATCTCTGAGGCCCTGGAGGTCTGGGTCTTCAGACAGTTCTCTCATTGTTCACGTCCAAAAATGCACATCTCATTTTGCGTTTTGAGTGTATCACCTCTGTCAGGAGGTCGGTGGCATGTTTCATCATGAGTCCTCCGGAACTGTGGTTGGTCACTGAGTCCTAACATCCCAGCTACCACGGAATCCTGCTGGAGCTGGTCTACAGAAGCAAGATGGGGAGTCACACATGTGATATCAAAACAGGAACTGGTGATTCTGCTTTTTATGGAGCAGTCTGTCCTCATCCTCCGCTCAGTGTGGCAGCAGTAGCCATTTCCTCAGTATCTATAAATCCTGAGTGTGACTTGGTAGCTTTGTTCCCAGATATCTTATGCAATTTGTAGTCATTTTAAATGGGTCTTCCCCTTCATCATTTTCTCCCACTGTTTTATTATCACTCTGCTATTAATGGACTTGATGCAATTTCTTTCCTTTTCTCTTTTCTTTTATTTTCTAGGCAAACCATCCCATTGGGTGCGCACAGACATAGTTTTGTCTCCTCTCTGCAGATTTTTACCCTCTGATATTTCCCATGTTTTCCTGCTGTTGCTATAGTACTGGGGACAAGGGAACCACTGCTTTATTCCTGCGCTAACTGGTAAAGCTTTTAGAGTATTTTAGAGCACTTAACGCTAGCTTTTGGTTTTAGATACTTCTCCTCTCCCCTTAACATTTTTTTTTTCCAATTACATGTAAAGATAATTTTCAACATTCAACATTTTGTAAGATTTGAGTTCCAGATTCTTCTCCCTCCCTCCCTCCCCTCCCTTCTCTTCCCTTCCAAGACAGCAAGCAATCTGATACAGGTTATACATGTACAATCGTGTTAAATACATTTCCATTTCCACATTAGTCATGTTGTGAAAGAAAAATCTGAATAAAACGGAAAAAACAAAAAAGTGAAAACAGTCTGCTTCGACCTGCATTCAGACTCCATACTTCTTTCTCTGAATGTGGACAGCATTTTCCATCATGAGTCTTGGAGTTGTCTTAGATCCTTGCATTGCTGAGAAGAGCCAAGCCTAGCACAGCTGATCCTATACAACGTGGCTGTCACTGTGTACAGTTCTCCTGGTTCTGCTCACTTCACTCAGCATCAGTTCATGTCTTTCCAGGTTTTGTTTTTTTTTAAATCTGCCGGCTCATCATTTCTTATGGAACAATAATATTCCATTACATTCATATACCACAACTTGTTCAGCCATTCCCCAGATGAGGGGCATCACCTCAATTTCCAATTCTTTGCCACCACAGAAAAAGCTTCTATAAATATTTCTGTACGTGTGGGTCCTCTTCCTTTCCATGGTCTGTTTGGGATACAGACCTACCAATGGTATTGCTGAATCAAAGGATGATAGCCCTTTGGGCATAGTTCCAAATTGCTTGCCAGAATGGTTGGATCAATTTACAACTCCACCGACAACACATTAGTGTTCCTGTTTTCCCACATCTTCTCCAACATTTATCATTTTCCTTTTCTGTCATATTAGCCAATCTGATAAGTATGAGGAGGTATCTCAGAATTGTTTTATTTGCATTTCTCTAATCCACAGTGATTTAGAGCATTTTTTCATGTGACCACAGATAGCTTTGATTTCATTGTCTTAAAACTGCACGCTCATATCCTTTGATCATTTATCAACTGGGGAATGACTTGTATTCTTATAAATTTGACTCAGTTCTCTCTATATTTGAGAAATGAAGCCTTTATCAGAAACACTGGATGTAAAATTTGTTTCCCAGCTTTCTGCTTTCCTTCTAATCTTAGTTGCACTGGTTTTGTTTGTGCAAAACCTTTTTCATTTAATGTAATCAAAATGATCCATTTTGCATTTCATAATGTTCCCTCTCTCATTTGGTCATGAATTCCTCCTTTCTCCATAGATCTGACAGGTAAACTATTCCTTGCTCTCCTAATTTGCTTGGGGGTATCATCTTTTATGCCTAAATCATTGTGTTCATATAGTTCCTGGCTTTGTCTTGGCAGGCAGCATCTCAAACATTTTATATTGTCTACAGTTATTTTAAATGGAATTTTTCTATCTCTTGCTGCTGGACTTTGTTGGTAATATATAGAGATGCTGATGATTTATGTGGGTTTATTTTATATCCTGCAACTATGCTAAAGTTGCTAATTATTTCAAGTAGTTTTTTAGTTGCTTTTCTAGGATTATGTCAGTATACCATCTTATCATATGCAAAGAGTGATAGTTTTGTTTCCTCCTTGCCTACTTTAATTCCTTTAATTTTTTTTCTTCTTATTGTCAAAGCTAACATTTCTAGCACCATAATGAACAACAGTGGGGATAATGGACATCCTTGTTTCACCCCTGATCTTCCTGGGAAAGCTTCTAGCTTATTCCCATTACATATAGTGCTTGCTGATCATTTTTAAATAGATACTACTTAGCATTTTAAGGAAAACTCCATTTATTCTTATGCTCTGTAGTGACTTTTAATAAGAATAGGTGCTGTATTTTGTCAAAAGCTTTATCTGCATCTATTGAGATAATCATATGGTTTGTTAGTTTTGTTATTGAAATAGTCAATTATGCTGATAGATTTCCTAATATTGAACTGGCCCAGCATTCCTGGTATAAATCCCACCTGGTCATAGTGTATTATATCCTCACGATAGATTGCTGTGATCTCTTTGCTAATATTTTATTTAAAATTTCTGCATCAATATTCATTATGGAAATTGGTCTATTATTTCCTTAATCTGTTTTGGCTCTTCCTAATTTAGGTATCAGTACCATATTTGTGTCATAAAAGGAATTTGGTAGGATTCCTTTGCCTGTTGTTCCAAATAGTTTACATAGTACTGCAATTAATTGTTCTTTAAATGTTTGGTAGAATTCACTTGTAAATCCATCTGGCTCTGGAAATTTTTTTCTTAGGTAGTTCACTGATGGCTTGTTCAATTTCTTTTTCTCAAATGAAGTTAAGTATTTTATTTCCTCTTCTGTTAATCTGGGCAACTTATGTTTTTGTAAATATTCATCCATTTCTCTCAGATCATCAGATGGTTAGGCAAAATAGCTCCCAATTATTGCTTTAATTTCCTCTTTATTGGTAGTGAATTCACCCTTTTCATTTTTGATGCTGGCAATTTAGTTTTCTTCTCTTTTTTTTTTCCCATCAAATTGACCAAAAGTTTATCTATTTTATTGTTTTATTTTTTTCATAAACCCAGCTCTTAGTTTTATTAGTTCAATGGTTTTCTTATTTTCAATTTTATTCATCTCTCCTTTGACTTTCAGAATGTCTGGTTTGGTATTTAATCTGAGGTTTTCAATTTGTTCTTTTTCTAGTTTTTTAATAGCATGCCAATTCACTGATCTCTTTATTTTATTCATGTTAGCATTTAAAGATATAGAATTTCCCCTAAGAACTGCTTTGGGGGATAGCTAACTGGCGCACTGGATGGAGCATTGGCCCTGGATTCAGGAAGTCCTGAGTTCAAATTCAGCCTCAGACACATGACACTTACTGTGTGAACCTGGGCAAGTCACTTAAACCCATTGCCTAGCCAAAAAAAAAAAGAACTGCTTTGGCTGCATCCCATAAATTTTGGTATGTTGTCTCATTATTGTCATTCTTTTTGATGAAATTGTTTCTATGACTGGTTGTCTGACCCACTCATTCTTTAGGATTAGATTATTTTGTTTCCAATTAATTTTTAATCTATCTTTCCATGGCCCTTTATTACACATAATTTTTACTGCATCATCATCTGGAACGGATGCCTTTGATTGTGAGGTTTTTATGCTCCAATACATGGTAAATTTTTGTGTAGGTGCCATGTACCACTAAGAAAAAGGTATATTCCTTTCTATACCTATTCAATTTTCTCTAGAGATTTATCATATCGAACTTATCTAAAATCCTACTCACCTCCTTAACTTCTTTTTTTGTTGTTAGATACATCTAGTTCTGAGAGGGGGAGGCTGAGGTTCTCCCTCACCACTAGTATAGTTTTATTATTTCCTCCTGTAACTCACTTAATTTTTCCTTTAAGAATTTGGACACTATACCATTTGGTGCATATGTGTTTAGTATTGATATTACTTCATTCTCTATGGTACCTTTTAGCAAGACATAGTTTCCTTCCTTATTTCTTTTAATTAGATCTATTTTTGCTTTTGCTTTGTCCAAGATCAGGATTACTGCCCCTGCTTTTTTTTACTTCAGCTGAAGTATAATATATTCTGCTTCAGCCTTTTACCTTTACTCTGTATGTATCCCTCTGCTTTCTTGTAAACAACATATTGTAGGAGTCTGGTTTTTAATCCACTTGGCTATCCGCTTTTGTTTTATGGGAGAATTTATCCCATTCACATTCACAGTTATGATTACTGTGTATTTCCCTCCATTTTATTTTCACCCTTGTTTATACTTTTCTCTCTCCTTTCACTCTGTCTCTCTTCTTCAGAGTTTTGCTTCTGACCACTACTTCCCTCAATCTGTCCTCCCTTCTAACAAATCCCCCTTTTCTTTCCCCTCCTACTTCAGCTCTCCCCCTTTGTTATTCACTCTTTGAATCAAATTTGATGAGGTTCAAACAACGCTAACCCCCTCCCTTCTTTCCCTCTACTGTAATAGGTTTTCGAGCCTCTTCATGTGAGGTAATTTACCCTATTTAGTCTCCCCCTTTCCTCTTCTCCCAGTACAATCCTTTTTTCTACCCCTCCTTTTTTTTAATATCATCACATGAAAGTCAACTTATACCCACACCCTCTTTATGTATACTCTTTCTAACTATCCTAATAGAGATACAGTTTGAAAGAGTGCCAAGTAAGGGACAGCTGGGTGGTGTAGTGGATAGAGCACTGGCTCTAGAGTCAGGAGGACCTGAGTTCAAATCCAGCCTTAGACACATAACACTCACTAGCTATGTGACCCTGGGCAAGTCACTTAACCCCAATTGCCTCACCCCCCCAAAAAATAAATAAATAAAAAGAGTGAAGACAAGTATCATCTTCCTGTATAGGGATGCAAACAGTTTAACCTTACTGAATAACATGTTTTTTTTTCTTTCCTGTTTACTTCTTTATGCTTCTCTTGAATCTTGTATTTGAAGATCAAATTTTCTGTTCAGCTCTGGTCTTTTCATTAGCAAAGTCTGAAAGTCCTCCATTTCATTGAAGGTCCATCTTTTTTTTTGTTTGTTTGTTTAGGCAATCAGGGTTAAGTGACTTGCCCAGGGTCACACAGCTAGTAAGTGTCAAGTGTTTGGGTCTGAGGCCACATTTGAACTCAGGTCCTCTTGACTCCAGGGCCAGTGCTCTATCCACTGCACTACCTAGCTGCCCCTTAAGGTCCATCTTTTCCCCCTGAAAGATTATTATCAGTTTTGCTGGGTAGTTGTTTCTTGGTTGTAATCTTCCAGAATATCACTTTCCAAGTTCTCTGATCCTTTAATGTAGAAGCTGCTAAGTTCTATGAAATTCTGATTGTAGCTCCTTGATATTTAAATTGTTTCTTTCTGGCTGCTTGCAGTATTTTCTCGTTGACCTGATAATTCTGGAATTTGGCTACAGTGTTTCTTGAAGTTTTCATTTTGGGATCTCTTTGAGGAGGCTGACCTTCCTGGGGTACACACCTAGCTGCAGACTCTCCAGGTCAGAGGCCAATGACAGTCTCCTCGCTCTCTTGGAACGATCGGACCAGTTCCTGACTGCGTCGGAGCAGAGGGGGTTAGAGGGGATTCTTTCAATGACTATTTTACCCTCTGTCTCTAGGATATCAGGGCAGTTTTCCTTGAAAACTTCTTGAAAGACACTGTCTAGGCTCTTTTTTTTTTTTTATCGTGGCTTTCAAGTAGTCCAATAATTCTTAAACTCTCTCTCCTTGATCTGTTTTCCAGGTCAGTTGTTTTTCCAATGAGGTACTTATATTTTCTTCTATTTTTTTTTTTAATTCCTCTGATTTTGTTTGACTGTTTCTTGATGTCTCATAGAGTCATTAGCTTCCACTTGCCCAATTCTAATTTTTAAGGAATTATTTCCTTCATTTAGCTTTTGTACTGCCAATTTTACTATTTTTTTTAAATCATTCCAAATATTTTAATAAGAGTTCTATGCAAGGCATTTAAAACACCACCTTGCGAGGATAAAATCCGTTGGAGAGAGAGAATACAGAATGCAGGTAGTCACGGAGCTGAGGAATTTTCTTGATTTGGGGCACGATCTGAGAGTCCACTGTTTTCTGATCAGCCTTACACTGCCCTGTAATCTTGTATTTCTCTTTTCCTATGTCGAAAATCTCTCCTTCCTGGTGTCTAGGTTTATGGAGCCTCTTCTTGAAGTAAGCATCAGGAAGATGATTTGGAATTTTTACACCTGAAAGGTTAACCCTGGCAGAGACGGCAATGACAAATTTCTGATGGGTCCTTCTCAGAGGAACACGGCTGATGGTCAGAGGGCCAGTCACCAGTAGCAAGTCACTGTCCAGCTGCTTCAGGAAGACCACTCGTTTGCCCCTGTGGTGGCCAGTGAACATGCTCAGAACCGTGCCCAGGGTGATGCGAGCTCCTAGTCTCCTCACGTGCTGGCTGAAGGGATTTCTGCCATGTCTTAGCAGGTTTCTAGGCATCCTCAGTATGGTGATACCTTGGCATCTTGTGAATCTTCCATTCTTATCACCACCAACTGGCTCTGAGATAGTAGCAGGCACCTTCTCTTTCTTTTTCCTTTCAATCTGGGTTTTGGGTGCAGCGTACTTCTACTTGTACATGGTTAGACGGGAATACGTGGCAGACCTAGAGTATCTACCGATCCCTCAGGCCAGGACTGGGTTCTGCTTGCAGTGCTTTCAAGGCTTTTCCACCACCTTTTCAGCCACATCTTCCTTTTTGTTCTTTGGGGTTTTTTGGTCTGCCATCTTGAGAGAAGGGAAAGAGCCAATTTTATTTCTTAAGTTGTTTTCTTCAGTGGATTTTTCCTCCCCATGTGGCCAATTGTATTTTTTAAAGAATTGTTTCTTCAGTCAATTTGTGTCCTTCCTTTTCCAAACTCTTGACTCTCTCTTGTGTAACTCATTTCTTTTCCCAAGTTTTCCTCTACCTCTCTTACTTGATTTTTAAAATCCTTTTTGAGTTCTTCATATTCCCCTTTGAGGTTTCACATGTAGGCATTCTGACAATGCTGTCCTCTTCTGAGTTTGTATTTTGATCTTCCCTATTGCCAAAGTAGCTTTCTATGGTCAGGGCTCTTTTCTGTATTTTTGTTCATTTTTAAGTCTATTTCATGACTTTTAAAGTTGAGCTGTGCTCCTGGGGCACACAGGGGGCACCATTCCAAGCTTCTTATGCTGGGAGCCAGGGGCCTAGTCACTGGCTTTCCACACCGGGGCCTCGGGTGCCTGTGGCTTGCCCACTGTGCTGGGGTGGCCCAGGCTAGTGGCGCCTGTTGTGCCCTGGGTTCTGGGGTTTGCAATCTGCCTGCTGCGCTAAGACTGGAGGGTGACCTGCTGAGCCAGAACCGAGGGGCCTCCGTTGCTGATCTCTGCCATGACAAAGAACCTTTTCTTGGCTTGCCCAGACATGGTCGATGCTGCCCTGCACTCCCCTTTTGCCCAAATGAGACAGACCTTTCCTTGAGTCCTTCTAAGTTATCTTAAGTTGGAAAATTGTTTCACTCTGCCTTTTTGTGGGTTATGCCGCTCCAGAATTTGTCAGAGGCTCGATTTGATGCTGTTTCTGAAGGAAACTGGGGAGAGCTCAGGCACCTTCCTGGCTTCTCTCTGCCATCTCTTGTTTACATCCTAGACGCTTTTTTATCCTGGTTCTTTTTTAAGACCTTCTATGCTTATGATTAGTAGCATTTTAAAGCATAAACGAGTGCTGTGTCTTTACTACTATGACTGTGTGGTTTGAGATGATTCCTTCTTTAACATCAGTGGTGGTCCTAATGGCCCAACGCCAACTTTGTATCTCCAGTATAAAGAGTGCTTGGTCAGCACACATCATGTGGGAAATGCATCGCTTGCCGGACTCTTGTTCAGTGCTGTGAACACGGGAGCTGGAATGGAGTCAGACCCCGACCAGCTGTGGGATCCTGGGCAAGTCACAAAATACACTCTCAGCCCTAATTTCCTTACTTGTAAAGTAGGGGTCACTGTAGCCCCAAGCTCACAGGGCTATTATGAGCAACAGATGAAAAGTGCTTTGTAAACCTAAAAAGCACTACAAAACGTTTCCTGTTAGGATTGTTGTCAGGATCGTATTTAAAATTAGAATAAGGGCAGGAAAGGAAGAGAGGCGGGTAAACGGGAAAAACAGCCTTTGCATCAAATCCTGGATGAAGGTTTGGGAGCAGAAGCGATCCCTGGGGGACAAGGGGTCTAAAGCCTCTCGGAAATGGGGCTCGAAGGATGGCAAAGCCTGGAGGTGGGAATTACCCAGGGCTGCCTGAGCTCATCTGTGTCTCATTTTGTTAACAACCTCCCCAAGACATTGTCATCTGGCGTCGGCCACCTCTGCTCCGACGCAGTTAGGAACTGGTCCGATCGTTCCAAGAGAGCAAGGAGACTGTCCGTGGCCTCTGACCTGGAGAGCCTGCGACTAGGTGCATATCCCAGGGAGGTCAACGACAAAAATGAAAATGTGTCAAGCAGCCTTCTGGCAGTAGGTAGCAAAGAGCTGGAAGCTGTGGCCGCACATCAGCTGGGTCCCAGCACTTCCAAAGGCCATGCAGGAGGCGTGTGATGGTGCACGACCAATAAGACCTGGGCTTGTCCTCCAGGGATTGGCAGGAAGGGCATACGGGGCACAACCAGAAGCAAGAGAGCTGAGGGTCAAGTGTGTGTGTATGTGTGTGGGGGGGGGGGGAGACAGGAAGAGAGAAGGCAGATTTTTATTAACTGAGAAAAACAAAACTGAATTTAAAAAAATAAGAGCTAGCATTTATATAATGACCTGTTAGATCCTCAACACAATCCTGTGAGATAAGGACTCTTATCCCCACTTCACAGACAAGGAACTGAGGCCAAGAGGTGAACACCCAGACAAGAAGGGTCAAGCCCTCTGTCCACCAGCCTACATGGCTGCTTATGGAACTGGAAAGATTCCAAGCCCCCCGGGGGGAGCACCACCTCCCTTGACTCCCCACCCTCTCTCACCCCCACAGAGGTCATCTAGTCCAGACAGGAGGAACTGACAGGCTCAAAGATGATTGGCCTGGGGACTCCTAGGGCATACTAAGTGGGAGAGGCAGCATTTGCACACAGACCCGTAGTACTCCCCCCTGCTGTCCCGATCATTTCTCAGCCCTCCTACATGGCTCAGACCCTCATCGCCTCCTGCCTCCAGCCCACCCTCCCTTTCCCCAAGTGATCCCAGCCTTCTGGCTCTCCCCCTCCTACAGTGTGCCAGGGCCTTCCCTCTGGCAGTGCCCAGCCCCTCCTACCAGCACGTACTTGTAGGTGGGGATGTTCCACAGACCCTGCCACTTGTACGTCTTCAGAGAAAGCCAGCCCAGGGTCTTCATGCCACAGTAGATGCCCAGCCCGTTACATAAGAGCACATCCATTATCCACTGGAAAGGAGAATAGTGTCATACCCTGACCCATCTCCATGGGACATGCCACCAGGCACCAGGGCACACCTTAGCCCCTGATGAAGGCCTACTGTGTGCCCAGCACCAGCTGAGTAAGCTCGCAACAACCCTGGCAGGCTACTGTCCCCATTTCACAGGCAAGGAAACTGAGGCAGACAGTGGTGAAGGGACTTGCCCAGGGTCCCACAGCTAGGAAGTGGTCCCAGGTGGATTTGAATCCAGACCCAGTGCTCTGGGTCTAAAGAAGCCATGACCGTGAAATACGCTGAATAAAGCGTTACCGAACTGTCCCATAAAAAGCTACCAAGAGACAAGCAAGTACGGCAAACACGAGAGGCACAGGTCCGTATATCACAACTGCCTAATTCCGCCTTACACCAGACACTGCCTCAGTTTCCTTCTCTGGAAGATGGACTCAAAGGAGATGACATCTTGTCACCATTACAGAAATAAGGCAGAAAAAAACCTGTATATTGTAACTTAATACATCGGAGGAAAATAGACTATATCAGTACAGCCAAAGAAAGGTGGATCAAGCAGGATTTGTATCAGGAAGATGCCGATATTTGGAAAATAACCCAGCAACGATAAACTGATGTTTGATTGGGATTTGGAGAAAGGGCCTCTAATCACATTCAGTGGGAAAGACAGGAAGTGAGGCAAGGGGGGAGGGGAGGGCAGACTTCTCACCCCTCCCCCCCCAAAAAAGAAAAAAACAACCCAATGAAACTATCTTAATAGAAATGTCTTTCAGGAAGGTTTCCTTTGCCCCATTTCCACACTAGATGAAAACAACTTTAGTTTGTGGGTTCATTCATTCCACCCCCCACCCCACTCACACACATACACACACACACACACGTACACACTTAGACACTCAGTTACATACACACAAAACCACACATACTTCACAGTTACACACGCGTCCACACACATACGTAGTTACATTCACAGCTACATACAGTCACAGACTCACATAGTTACATACACATACACATAGCCAGTTACATACACACAGAAACAGTTACACACACAGTCACAACACACATACTCAGTTACACACGCAGTCACACAGTTACATACATACACATATAGCCAGTCACATACACACAGAAACAGTTACACTGTCACAAACACACTCTCAGTTACATACACACACACACTCACACAGTTACAGTCACAGTCACACACACAAACATACAGCCAGTTGCATATACACAGAAACAGTTACATATGCTGACAAATACACACAGTCACATACAGTCACACATAGTTACATACACAGACTCAGTTATATTTATAGTCACACAGCCACACGCAATCACACAGGTACACATATACAGCCACACACACATACTCACACAGTGACAATCTCTCACACATACCACCCATCCCTGTCCTAGCCACGTCCTTTTCCTGTCAGGCTGTGGGCACGAGGGGGTTCAGTGCACATTCTGCAGGGATTCCGGTGGGAGCCACAGCCCCCAACCTGTGTGTGACTCCAAGTAGCCAGGACAGGAGCCTGGTTCAGGCTCTGGAGCTCACTCACGGGAAACCGCCACTTTGGGTCTCAGCTTCCTCACCCAGCGGCCAAGCGTCTGAGGCGGGTTTGAACTAGGAACTCTGTGACTGCTCTGAGCTGCTTCCCTGCTCAGGGTCATACAGGTCAGGGGATGGGCTGGGTCTCACACCCACATCTGGCAGAATGAGGAAAGGAGGGGCGGGGCGGGGCCGGGGAAACAGAAATACCTACGTGATCCCACCAGCACTCGCTGAAATTGGGCAGCTGGTGCTCCAAGCTGTATTCCAAGAACTCGAACATCACGCTGATAATCATGCACATCCACCAGTCCCGAATCATGAGTGTCTGCAGGCACGAGGCAGAAGGGGAGCCTGGCACCCCCCCCAACCACGGCTGCCCAGGCTAGCAGCGGAAGGGCATCGTGGCCCCCTCCCTCCTAGCCTTAGGTCAGCCAGTCAGGCAACAGACGCCCCCACCCTCGGGGAGCCCACAGCCATGGGGACCAGGGCCCCCTCCTCTCCGTGGGGGGCCTCCACACCCCGGGCCATACCTTTAGATACCAGCCAAGGAAATGAGCAGGAACAAATCCATCCAGTTTGTCCTGCAGAAAAACAGGAGAGCGTCTGAAGGCTGTCCGAGGGGGCTCTGCCAGGCCCTGGGGCTAAGACTCCCCGTGTGACATCCCTGACAAGTGGCCTTCATCAAAAGACCTCTAGTGACAGCTAACTTACTACCTACCAAATGCTTCAAGACACGAATTCGAATCTGGCCTCTGACACTTCCTAGCTGTGGACCCTGAGCAAGTCACTTCCCCTCCGTCTGCCTCCGTTTCCTCAACTGTAAAATGAGGAGGATAACAGCGCCCACCTCTGAGAGGATTCAAGGAGATCCTCGTGGTGAAGCGCTCAGCCCAGCACCCCTTCTCGGAGCCCCGCGCCCCGCCTCCCAACCCCGCACCTCACCCAGATGTTGTGAAATGGGTCCGTCTTGTTGTCAGGATCGTAAATGAGGCAGTTTCCTCCATAGTCCCGCTCTGGTAAGGGGACGCCCAGCTTAGGGTCGATGTACTTCAAAAACTGCCTTCCATCATGCACCGTCTGCAAGACCAAAAGAAACCGGTTCTGCAGGAGGCTCCCAGGACCCCACCTGAGGCCAGAAAGAAGGGACGGGCAGAGGTCAGCCGGCCCCCACCCGCAGCTGGCCTCCCCCTAGCCCTAAATGCCACAGCGGCTCAGAGAGAAGGGATGAGGCAGGCAGAGGTCAGCCGGTCCCCACCCACAGCTCAGAGAGAAGGTACAAGAGGTCAGCTGGCCCCCCCGCAGCTGGCCTGCCCCAACCCTAAATGCTATCGCGGCTCAGAGAGAAGGGAGGAGGCGGAGCCAGGCTGAGTCTGGGGTCCTCCATGTTCTCCAGACCCGATAGGGCAAGTGAAGAAAAGCGGATGCCCAGGACAGAGCCAGAACTAGCACCACGTGCCTGGGATGCCAGGTTCTCAGCCTACCTCCAGCCTCCGTTCAAAGCTCACTGAATGCTCTCGATCCCCGCCCACCCCTACCCCCTTCATTCAGCAGGGCCATTTCCAAGGGGACAATGCCGATATGTCCTCCAGGGCAGGCCCTGAGGTGATTCAGGGTCCCAGCTGCCACCAGCCTTCTTGCTCGGAGGGGACTCGAGCCCAGCTTGGCTTCCTAGGCTGTTCTCACTGCTGCCCCCCAGGCTCACCAGTGTCCTGGGGAGGTTGGAGCTGGTCAGGGTGTGAGGAAGGGAGAATTCTAGATCCTGAGCCCAGGACAGCCCTAAGCCAAGATATGCCACAGCACAAGCATAAAGACCCTGCAAAATCCAGCCCAGTCAGCTGACAAGCACTGTTTAATCACTCACTGCATACCAGGCCTAGGGAAAGAAAGAAATGGAAGAAACAGCCCAGGCTGTCAGAGGGCCAGCATGTACACACAGAGCAGACGCAGGGCGAGGCCCCCCACAGAAGCCAGGACGGAGAGGCGGGGGCCGCTGAAGGGCCATGGGGCCCCCGCGTCCCGGGCTAGAACCCGCAGGTTTCATTCTGGTTAGGGTGTGCGTCCACCTAAGGCAGCAGGGGCCACAGCCCTGAGAGCAGAGAGAGGGGAGACACGTGCAGACTTGGAGATCCTCGTGTTCAGGGTCCCGCTTCCGGGTGCGCTCTCTGGCTCCGGCGTTGCCGTGACCTTCACGTGGGCGGCTGACCTTGGCTACACTAGGGAGGAGCTGTACCACACTGTCCCGTGGGACCTGGCCACCACCCTAGAGTGGCCACGAGAGTGAGACCAGGCCTCACGTGGCCCAGTCCTCAGTCAACAAGGGAGGGCAGCTCTCTGGCGCTGGTGAGGCTCCTCACGGAGACGTGGACACATCCTTGTGGCTGACCTTGAGTGGATACAAAGCCATGGGCATGTATGTGTGTGTCTGAGTAGGGGACAGTTTCTTTTCAAACTGCCTCGCAGACATGGGGGGGTCAGTGTGGGGGGACGAGGCCAGAGGTGAGAGTGGGCCAAGCTTCTGAGTCCGAGACAGACGAATGTGCCGGGCTGGTGAACTGGCCAGGGCAAAGGCGCCGCAGCGGCGAGCTCCCCAAGAGAGGACAGGGCCCAGGACAAAGACCAAAGGTCAGCGGGCAGCATGGGCGGACACCTCGTGGGCTGGCCGGGGGCACTGAACCTTCTCCTTCTCTAGCCCAGCAGGGGCGCTGCCCAGAGTGTCACAGAAGCCCTCCACAGCTTCTCATGCACTACCCTCTGGACCACCGAGCCTTACCTTTCTGTAGGGGGTGGTGCACAGCCCCTGTTGGCATGGGAGTGCCCCTCAGCATAGCACTCTGCACACAGTAAGTGCTTAATAAATGCTATCATGACTTGTTTGTCCTTCCACAAGGGGATTTCAGCCTTCATGTCAATGCTCTCTCCCCGTTCCGTCCACCCAATTCCCAAGGCCTGAGCCTCGCCTCCACTGGACCCAGGGTGGTCCCTCCCTTCTCGTCCTTGGCGGAACCCCCCAGCCTCTCTCCTCGTACGTGGAGCTCTGCACGTACCCTTGACCTAATTCTCTCGTGTCTTTTCCAGATCACTACCCACCCCCTTTCCATCCACAAATGCTACGGACAGGTCTACACCTCCCCCAGAGACCCTGCCATCTCCTCAGGCTTTTGTCCTACATTTCTCCCAGACCATTGGGTCTGGAGTCAGCAAGACCTGAGTTCAAATCCAGCCGTGGACACTTGGTAGCTGGGGGACCCTGGGCAAGGCCCCTCCCCTCCCTGGGCTGCTGTGAAGACCAGGTGAGATGGTGGCTGGCACACTGCAGGCCGTCCTCGAGGGCCTCAGTCCCTTCCCAAGCCCGAGGAAGCTGGCTTCCTGCCTCACCATTTCCTTCATCTCTATGAGAGTGACCGACGGCGAACTGTCTCAGGCCGAGGCGGTCTGTGCATCCCATGGCCCGGGGCTAGCTGCTCGGCTGCCCTTGGGGGGGCCCCGTGAGGGGACTGGGGGTCAGCACTTCCGGCAGTCTGGGGCCGAACCCTTCAGAGACAGCGTCTCCAGGCGCCATCTGTGGGACCGGCCGCTGTCGCGCTGCTGCCTTCGCTGCCGGGCGCACCACAGACTGGAAGAGACCAAGAGAAAAGGCCCATGACCTCTCTTTGTAAAAATAAAATCCAATTTTATTGATAGATGTGGTTTCTACAGTGGCTGCATTTCCCACCCCAAGCCACCCCCTAGAATCAAAAGAGGAAACTAACATGTTTCCCCACCAAACGTTGGCGTTGCATGTGCCCTCCGGGAGGGGGAGAGAAGGTGTCTCCTTGGGCTCTGGGGCCCCCATAACTGACCCTGGCGGTCCAGCAGAGGTCCAGCAGCCTCGGGGGAAGGGGGTCTCGTGGAGGGCACTTCTTTCCTAGCTTTCTTGCAGTCATTCAGTGTCTCTCCAAGCCCACCTGGATCCTTCCCAGTGACGGCCTGTCATGTGCACGCACTGGGCACCGGGCACTGGGCACTGGCAGGACTGACAGCATCTCTCCGCTGGTTTCCGCAAAACGTGTGACTGTGGACACTTGGGGCTCCAGGGGGCCAGCCAGTCTTTTTATCGCTGACCTCCCTAGCAATGCTTCTCTAGGTCAAAGAGCACGGCACCTCCATACCCAATCCGACGGCATTCTTGATCTCTGCAGCATCTGGCCCTGCTGACCAAGCCGTGGGCTGTGGACACACGCAAGGCAGACTTGCAGAAATGACCGTCTCTATGCACGAACCTCCCACATCTCTGCATCCGGTGGGATTCTCTCTTCTGAGCTCTGGTCCCTCCCTCCCTCAGGCTCCCAGGTGTGTGATGCGCCCACACATCCAATCGGCTGCTCCGTCTTGTCACGCCTACCTCTGAGCCTCAGAGGTGTGGCGGTGGAGGGCCCGTGGCGGCCATCTGGTTCAGCAGAGGCCAAGACTTTCTCAAGGGGTTTACTCTTTAGAGTCCCCGGGAATGTGTTCCCCCTTTCACACCCCTGTGGGTGCAGATGCCCTGTTCTCCACATCCTGCCTGGCTCCCCTGCCTCAAAAGGCCTCCTGGTGCGCAGGCCGGAGTCTGTCCCTGATTCTGAATCGCCGGGACCTTGTCTTCACAAGCTGCTCCCCCACTAGACTGCGGCGAGCACCCCAAAGAGAAGCTGGCTCCTTGGGGTTTGGGTGTCCCAACGCCTGGCCCAGCCACAGCAGGGGCCACATCCACAGAGGCCGGTTGGTGGCGCTGGCCACTGTGAAGTGGATGAGCAAGACCAGGGAGCTGAGGAAGTAGGCAGAGCCTGAACGTACCAGGCCCTCCCCAGGCAGGATGTGAGGTTCTCCCCAGGGAGAGGAGGGGGAGTCACTGCAACCTGGACCTGAGTGCCAAGAGAAGCCCCCTCTGAAGGGACGATGGGGGCAGAGGGTGGGCGGGGGCTGCACTCATGTTCTCTGCCAAGGAGATGATCTTTGAACAAGCAGGCAGATGGAAATGAGATGAGATGAGAGGAAGCATTTATTAAGCCCTTACTGTGTGCCAAGCACACGGATACAATTCAGAAGTTAACACAGTAGAGGCAGGAAGATAAAGAACAAAAGGAAGCTGTGTGCTTGGCAGAGGCAGAGAGAGGCTGAGTTCACGGCATGGGAGTGGCCATGATGGTGGGCGCTGAGGTGAGGGGATGGCCACGGAAGCAGGGGCCACGGTGTGGAGACAGCCACAGCGCGGGGACAGCCACGGTGGTGGGCGCTGTGGTGCAGGGATGGCCAAGAAGTGACTTGGAGATCGGGTTGTGGGCAAGATAAGGCACAAGGTCACCCGTGAGAGCTCCAGGGTTTATGGGTGATGGGAAGGATGACCACCAGAAAGGCAACGTGGGTGGAGACGGTGGGGAAGTGGCTGTGAGGCTGGGTACTAGGCCCAGATACAGTCCGAGATCACCTCCCTGAGTCTGCCATCCCAGGCTGAAGGCCAACCTCCCCATAGTGAGGCCCAGATGGATGACATCCCCACGTCACTATGGAGCCCCTGGAGCCAGGAAAAAGGCAAATGGCCCGATTTTCACAAAAGGGAAGGGCACAGAGCGAGTAAACCACAGGCAGGGAGATGCGTTCTGGCTCTGGAAGACTCTCAAAAGCCTAATGAAAGTGAGAACGAGGGAAACGTGAGTGTCAGCGGAGCCTCACCAGGAAACAGTTCCACCAGAGCGGCCTGACCTCGACTGTTGCAAAGTGTCTGACCACGTTTGCGTCTGACCGCGTGGGAAAGGCGCAGACACGTGGCTAGACCCAAGCATCGTCAGGGGGATTCAGAGCCAGAGACCGCCGGGAGGGCCCAATGACCTGAGCGTCATTAGCAGGGACAGAGGCAGGAAGGCATTCTCATCCCACCCCTCTGGGAGCCCATTCCCCACTCACAAACCTTCCACACACCCCCCACTCAGGCCTCCGCCATTCTTCAGAAACACTCCCCACCCACTCTTGTCCTCTCCCTCCTTCTCTTTGGCTTCTGATCTGCTCATCCAACATGACAACGGGAAGCCTTTCCTCCACCCTCATCCTTCAGGACCACTGCTGATCACCCACTTCTCTGATTTCCTAGAGACTCCTCTCCCTCCCCCCTTTTCCTCCTTCCTCCCCCTCCTCTCCCCCTCTCCTCCCCTTCTCTCTCTCTCTCTCTCTCTCCAGGCTGCTGGCACCGGCTCCTGGGACCTGCTTCTCCCCCCTAGTGCCAGCACATCCCCGTTAGCACAATACACCCGTTAGGTGTATTGGCAATCAGGGCTGGTCAGCCTAGATTCCAACTCTGAACACTCTTGGATTCTCTGGGCCAGAGCTCTGGGAGTCTCCCCATGGAGCACAAGTCACATGGGGAAATGAACTCATCTTGCGTGTTTTGCACCGGCCGTGGCTGAGGAAGAGCACTGCTTTCTAAAAAGAACAAAGCGGCCCCACGCCGGGTCTCAATACTTAACCTGAGGCTCACTGAGGGAAACTCACCCCTAACATCTTTGTTCCAGTGACTCTGAGGAAGGGGAGAGGGAGGGAAAGAATGAGAAAGAAAGGAAAAGGGGAGGGGAGAGAGAAGAGAGGAAGGGGGAGGGGAGGAGCAAAACCATCCAAATACGTCAGCACTCAAGGGTAAGGGGCTGAAGGGTGGGGAATCCTGATACCCCTGAAAAGGACGTGATCTTGTCTGGTCTCAAGAGGAAAACAGATACTTGGGAACATGAATCTTCTCTAAGCACACACTGGCCAGAACGTCCTTTGCTCAAGAAGGAATGACTAGGCCCAGCAGGGGGTGGGGGCCCAAATGCCAACCCTGCTCTAGGGAGGACAGGCCTCAGAACCCCCAGGTCTGACTTCTGCCTGGGGAGAGCGCCCACAGCGATGCCCCACTCACTGCAGAGCTCCTGGGGGGCAGCCCAGGCCTCCTCACTGAGCTGGATCTCATTCTGTTGAGATCTGAGGCATCAGTTGCAGGCGCCCCAAATTCTTTGCCAGGAGAGACAAAGTGTCTGCTTCCAGGTCCTTATCACTTTCAGGCCTGACATATGAGTTAAAGAGAATGGCGCTTTAAGATGGTCCCATGAGCTATCAGGTGCACGCTACCTGAGTAAATTGGCTGGGTAAGCTGGTCCACGCGGGGCGTCCCAGAAGACTGCAGCCACCTCCACATGTTACTGTGACTGCTCCCCTCCTCCTGGGTGGGGTGTGGCCCTAGACCCCCCCCCAGTCTACGAGTCAGCACGCGCTCAATGGTTTTGAGGTGGGAGAGGCAAGGACACTTTCTGTCTCTTCCAACCTCGACGCTGCCGTGGCCCCGCCACGGTCCATGCTCAGCGTGGCAATGACAAAGTGGCTTACCTGGAAGAGGATGAAGATGAGGAAGAGCTCGTAGACGACGCTGACGCACAGCCAGAACCTCCAGTAAGCTACAAGGATACAGAGAGAGCAGCAGGTATTGGCCTCTGATCTCACCCACCCCAGGGGGCTGAAAGGAGGCCTCCACTGGCCAACCCAGCGATGCCCAAACCTTGAATTCCTTCCAAGGGCCTGACGGGCCACTCACTCCCCGCAGCTCGGGCAGCCCCCTTGGACCACAGGGGCAGCAGCCAGACAAAGCTCCCCAAGTCCACAGCAGGAGCATCCCTTGGCGGCAGCTTGCCCTCTGCCCTGGAAGCCACGAGTCCACACCAGCGGAAGGGCACTGGCATCACCCGCCACCCCCAAGAAGGACAGACTGAGGCACCTCAAGGCACTGCCGCCATCTGCAGGGATGTCGAGGCCTGTCCAGGACCGGACGTTGGGAAAACCCGTGGATGCTCTCGCTCCATAGAACACTCTCTCCCTGCTTTTCTTCAGTGAGTCAGTCTCAGCATCACCAGAGTTCCCTCTCTTGGCGACATCACCGGTGCAGTTCGTAAGCCTGCTCCTACCATGTCTTTCACCCAACCTGCTGCCAGCATCATGCTGGGGCCTCCATTCATAGGCTAGTCACCCCTCCAACCTCCACTGCTCCCCACCCAAATGGCCCCCACTGACTGAACCCTCAAGGCCCAACAAGGCCCAGGCTTCACTTGTACACCTCCAGGTAAAGGAGCTCACCACCTCTTGAGGAACTCATTCTTTGCCTCTTTTCTGATCCCAGTGCTGCTTAGGGGGACCCAACCATGCCCACCTATTTCTCTGCCTCACCTCCTCCTGATCGTCCCGATCCTCCCACTAGGGTGCTTTCCTCGGGACCCTCCCCAGATGATTGACATCCTTTTTCACTCAGGGAAGGCACAGGACAGGGCAGGAGCCCACTTGGCACAGTGCCTCGCATGGAGACTGACTGAGGATGTTTTCTCAGCTTCAATTACCCTAAGGAAATACACCCTGATTTTTATCCAACAGTTGTCTAACCCTAAATGCCTCTCTTACCTGAGACCTGTGAAGCTCATTTGTCCCAAAACAAGAGGAAGCCTTTCTATTTATCCCTGTCGAATTCTATCTTGTCAGATCCGGCCCAGTGTTCTAGCCTATCTAGTCTTTGCGTCTCCTGACTCTTGTCATCTGCTGTGTGACCCCTATCAGTATGGTGTCCCCCTAAAATGTGATATGCCTTCCATCTGTGCCTTTATCCAATCACTAACCAAAATAGTCACCACCCAAAGCCAAACACAGATCCCTGAGGCACTCCACTGGAGACTTCCTTCAAAGCTGACTTCTTAATCTGTGCCACATTCATTTTAGTTATTACAGTCTAGCCCACATCTCACCACCTTTTCTGGATAAACAGTGTGAAATTCTTTATCAGATATTGCAATAAAATCAGACACAATCCACAGAAGGAAGGCACTGGAAATAGAGGCCTCAGAGATGGCTTCTTTTAAGAGGTGAGATTTGAGCTGGGACTTAAGAGGGAGCCAGGGGACAGAGAGGAGGAGGGACAGTCTGAGAGATGAAGGGTCTTGGTGAAACAGCCAGGATGCTGGAGGCACTGGATTGAAGAGGATGTGCTGGGGGGTAATGTGTAAGAAGATGATAAAGGGAGGAGGGGGCTGGGTATGAAGGGCTTTGAATGCCAAGCAGAGGATTTTGTATTTAATCCTGGAGATGAGAGGGAGCCACTGGAGGTTACTGAGTAGTGGGTGACATGGTCAGACCTGTGCTTTAGGAAGATCACTTTGGTGGCTGAACGTTGGATGGAATGAAAGGCAGGCAGCTACTCCAGCAGCTACTGCAATAGTTCAGGTGTGAGGTGATGAGGGCCTGTACCCAGGTGGGGGCAGTGTCAAGAGAAGAGGGAATATTGGGGAGATACTGCAGAGGTAAAAAGGACCAGAGACTTTGCAGAGGCGAAATGGACCAGAGA
>NW_020953954.1:344753-360904 GCF_900497805.2 Vombatus ursinus | reverse complement strand
GAAATGGACCAGAGGTGCAGCAGAGGTGAAATGGAACAGAGGTGCTGCAGAGGTGGAATCGATAGGCCTTGACATCATATTGGATAGGGGCACAAGAGAGTGAGGAGGAGTCCAGGATGACTCCTGGGTTGTGAGCCTAAGGGACTGGGAGGAGGGCACTGCCTTCCACAGTCATAAAAAAAGTGAGGGGTGGAGGAGGAAGGGTTGGGGGTTGGGGAGGTTAAGATCACGAGCTCTGCTTTGGACATATTTAGTTGAAGGTGTCTGCTGGATGTCCAGTTCGAGACGTCGGAAAGGCAGCTGGAGATGCAAGATTGGAGGTCAGCAGAGAGGCTGGGGCAGGAAAGGGAGATCAGAGCATCATCAATATGAAGAATGTAGCTAAATCCATGGGAGCTGATGAGATCACCAAGCGTAGTTTAGAGGGAAAAAGAGCAGAGGGTCCTGGACAGAACCTGAGGGTCACCCATGGTTAGAGGGCATGATCTGGAGGCGGATCCAGCCGAGGAGATTGTGGAAGAGTGGGCAGAGAGGAAGGAGGAGAGCCATGAGGTGGGGAGGGGTGTCCTGAAATCCTGAAGAGAAGAGAGGATCCAGGAGGAGAGTGATCACCAGTGTCCAAAGTCACAAAGAGGTCAAGGAGAAAGAGGACTGAGAAAAAAGGCCATTGGGGATCTAAAAGACGGGGGCTAAATCTGCCTGGGTCACCTGAATAGAAGACTCCAAAGCCTTTCTGGGTAAGATGTGGAGAAGCACTTTGCAGAGAAGCAGATCTACGGTTGCAGTCAGACGCACAACCTCATTGGATGGACGGACCTTGTGCTCACTCTGGACTGTGTTGGCAGCCTCCCCCCCTCCCCCGCCAGTCTCCCGATGGCTTGGCCAGGCCAGAGTTCCCAGGCCCCTGTGGGGACCTCACCCAGCATCCTTGGGAGCTACGGAGGGCACTAAACCCCACCCTCTCGTCAGAGGCTACCCACTTCCCATACGGTGGCCAACCACTGTTTCCCCCCAGGAACCTCACTTCATCCGTACACCTGGAGAGGCTCAGGTCACTGCCCCAAGGGCTCTTCAAAGCAAGCACAGCCTTGTGTGCCCAGTCACCAACAGCCACCCTTAAGGCCAATGCAGTAAATCCAACAGCGAATGGCAAGTTACCTGGGTGAGGTCTGGAGAACGGTCCGTCTTTGGCCTGTGTGACTCCAAAGCACAAGAAAACCAAGATGCTGGCCACGACCCCTCTGAGGACAAAGAGCAAAGAGCCCTTCAGTGTCTGTCCCACTGGCCCCATGCCTGGGATCTCCAAGTCGCCTCCCCCTTTAGGCTGCCCCCCAGGACAGCAGCCCAAGAGCCAGGCCCTTCTATTCCAAAGGGGCTCCCCCTCCTCTCCTCTTCAAGAGAGTTGAGTCCCATACAGACTTGTGAGGCAGCTAGGGGCACTGCCCCTAGAGTCAGGAAGACCCTGGGCAAATGCTGAACCTGTTTGCCTCAGTTTCCTCATCTGTGAAATGGGGGTAATAACATCCCAGGGTTCCTGTGGGGATTCAAATGAGGTAACATTTGGAAGGTACTTGGCACAGGGCCTGGCACACAGTAGGTGCTATACAGATGCCGATTCTGTGAGTTCCCTTTTGTGTCCTCTCCTCTCCAGCAGATCCCTGAAAGCAGCTCTGTGCTTGGGGAAGGTTACAGCACAGTCACCATCCATCACAGCCCACACCCTGCTTTGGTGTGTTCGATCAAACTTCCAACTACCAGAGAGCCCCTTGATTTTAGCTTGGACACACTCGACCCCAAGAAGCTGCTAATTTACTCTCTAGCCTCCCTCCAAAAAGCCCAGGAGGTTGTCTTTAAGGGGGCACGTTGGTACTAGGGACTCTGGCCCCTCAGTGAGATGACAAGCTGCAGAGTTTGCTTGTCCATGGAGGACCCTGGCAAGAACACCACTGAGGGCTGATGTGAGCTCAACATGAACTAAGGCTGCCAATGGGGGAGCTCTTCAATCCCTCAGAAGTCCCCTCACTAAAAACAAGATCTGACTCAAAGCACTAGTGAAAGAAAAAGCCTCAAGTATCTCTGACCCACCTGAAGTTGCAGTGAGTGCCAAAGGCTCAACATCAATGCACCAAAGACAGAGCACACAACTTCTTATAGGAAAAGTAAAATGACTTACAGGAGGGGACCTCAATTTACCCCTCTCAGAGTAAATCTAACCATAAAATAAAAAAGAAGTCAAGGAGATGAATGAAATTTTAGAAAAGTTAGATATGACTGACCTTTGGAGAATACTGAACAGGAATAGAAAGGAGTATATCTATTTCTCATGTGTGCATGGCACCTCTACAAAAATTGACCGAGTATCAGGACATAAAAACCTTACAAAGAAATCCAGAAAAGCAGAAATACTAAATGCATCTTTTTCTGAACATGATGCAACAAAAAAAAAATACATTCAAAAAAGAGTCTCTGAAGCAGAGACAAAAAGTTAATTGGAAACTAAATAACCTAATTCTAAAGAATGAGTGGGTCTGAGAACAAGTCACAGAAACAATCAATAAAGTCACTAAAGATCATGACAACAATGAGACAGACAATGTTCCAAAATTTGTGTGTTGGAGCCAAAGCTACTTAGGAGAAAATTCTTATCTCTAAATATATCAATAAAAAAAAAAGAGAAAAAACAAATTAACAAATTAAGCATGTAACTAAACAAAAACTAGAAAAACGGCAAATTAAAACCCTCCCAATTAAACAACAAAACAGAAATCCAGAAAATCAAAGGCAAGATTAAAAAACTGAGTCAAAAAAAAAAAACCCCAAAAAACCCCAAACAAAACATTAAACCAATAAGTAAAGCTAGGAGCTGATTTTATGTAAGAAAGAAAAAATAAACCATTGGCTAAATTGATTTTTAAAAGAAGAAAACCAAATTACCAGTATCAAAAGGAAAAAGGGTAAATGCACAACTAACGAAGATGAAATTAAAGCAATTACTGAAAGCTATTTTGCCCAACCAACTGCCAATAGTACTGACAATTTAAATGAAATGAATGAATTATTTACAAAAATATAAATTGCCCAGATTAAAAAAAGAGGAAATAGACAAAGAAATCAAACAAGCCAAATATGAGCTCCCTAAGACAAGAAACTCAGGACCAGATGAATTTACAAGCAAATCCTACCAAATATTTCAAGAACAACTAATCCCCCAAAAATAGGTAAAGAGTCCTACCAAATTCCTTCTATGACACAAATACAGTTTTGATACCTGAACCAGGGAAAGCGAAAGCAAAGAAAGAAAACTATAAACAGTTCCATTTCTAGAGCACTGAAGGCAGCCACCTGCCATTTTCTCCCCTCCCACCAGCCCGAAGTCCTTTGGAAGCACGTGGAGCACTTTATCCCCGACGGACCTGTCACACACTCAAACACAAGCAGTTGCTGGGGTATGCCGAGGCCCTAGGCCGGGGGGACAGGCACAGCAGGAACAGCTCCAGAACAATGGCGGTCCTGAGCTTCATTGTCGAAGAGGGGCACAGGCACCTCCCCAGGACACTCCCGATGAACCCCCCTTTCTGTCTAATCCTTGCTGGCTGTAACTCGGGGGAAGACAGGCCCAGGAAGCAGGCCTGAGGCCCAGGCTCACCGTTTGGTGTTGTAGGCAGTATCCTGAGGAGTCTCTTCCAGCAGGGTCACGTAGCCAAGGGCGCAGGTGAGGATGAACAAGACCGTTAAGGTGTGAGCTCTCCTGAAACACATGCGAAATGGGAAGTTACAAAAGTCGGGCGCTTTCACTCCATCATTTGTCATGCGCACTTCCAGGGTCATCAAGCCTCACCTAGACTCAAGCTCTGACCCCAGACCTTCCTCCCTCCTCACACCTTCCCTCCTGGCTCTGCCCATCAGGGCAGACTGTGTGCCAGGCATCGTGCTAAGCCTGGGCATACAAGGGAGGCAAAAGCCAGCCCTGCCCTCAGGGAGCTCCCCGTCTCCGGGAGGAGACAACACGTGAACAAGGATGTACAAACAACAAACATACAGGCTAAAACGGGAAAGGTCCACAGAGGAAAGGAAGTTACCGAGATTAGGGAGGCCTGGGATTTCAGCGGGGACCTGAAGGAAGCCAAGGAAACTGGGGAAGCACCCCATGCCAGGAACAGCCAGCACTTAGCCCAGTACCTGGCACATAGTTGGTGCTTGCAAAGTACATGGAGGGGAAGATGGTTTTGAAGAGGATTTATGTGTGTGACCCTAGAGGGAACAGGGAGCCCCTACAATGTACTGAAGGGGGGGGACATATGGTTGGACCCGAACCTAGGAAGATCACTTTGCGGGGAAGATGCGCGGGGCGGGCTAGGGAGAGACCCGAGGCAGGCAGACTCACCAGCACTTATGGCCAGGGTCCTGGTCTGAGGCTGAGAGCCTGCCCCAGGGCAGGGGCAGTGTCACAGGAGAGAGAAGGGGGCGTCCTGGGGGCTAGGGTGAGGGTAACTACCTTCCATACAAGGTCTCCCCTGGGACAGCCCTCAGCACAGTGCCTGGCACACAGTTAAGTGATTAATAAATCAGTGCAACGATCGAACGTGATTCCTGAGGACCGATAGAGAAGGCCTGTCTGAACACATGTGTGGCCAATGTGGGGACTCGTTTTTCCTGACTCTAGAGATAGGGCCCAACGATCAGTGACTGACTCTCTTTTCAGTGGGGAGGGAGAAGTGAGATGGAGAAAACATTACAAATGAATTTGAATACTGGCTTCACTTTCCGGAGGCAGAGAGGACTCTGGATCCTACAACCCTCTCAGGAAGGCAGGGCTTCTGAACTTTATCTGTGTCCCCCTGGTATTCTGGTGAAGCTCAGAATGCTGTTTTCAAATGTATAAAGTGAAACACAAGCATTTATAAAGGAAGCCAATTAAACTGAAACAATGATGAAAACACCTATTTTTCTAAGAGCCCAAGTTCACAGACATTCCCCTGCAAATCTATCCTCAGACCCCTTGGGAATCTGCAGACACTGGGTGGAGATAAGCCCTGGCTCAAAGATTTAACCTGAAACTTCTGAACCTGCACCCCACAGGCCCATCCATGAGTGCTCATGTTGGGCAAGGGCACTGAGCAGGCACTGGGACAGACAGCTGAGAGCTCCCCCCAAAGGAGGAGGGGGCTGTGAGAGTGTCCATTACATCCCATGAGAGGGTCTGCCCAAAGAACAGCTTGAACCTCCAGGGAAGGAAGGCACATCACCCAAGGCCCACACTCCTACACCAGCAAAAACCAGAAATTCAGACCAGGCCAAGGAAAGACCACAAAATAGTGAGAAATTAGAGGAAGTAGCTCCTTCTGTCCCAGAATGGCAGGAGACATCAGCCAGAAGCCTGCAGGCCACAGGAAAGGAGACCACTAGGCAAAGCCAACCCCAGCCCACGGCTCCCCAGCGTGACCACAAGTGGCCTAGCGGGCTCTGCATCCAAAGGCTCCCCCAAAAATCCCTGAGGGAGGTCAGAAATCTAGAGGACACCGTGGAAACCAAAAGTACCAGGGAGCAGTGCCCCTGGGCCTCACTCAGGTGTCCAAGGGCTCCCAAGCCCTCTGTCCTGAGACAGAGGCCCACAGCGGGCCAACCACAGCATCCCACCCCAGCAAGCAGAAGAGGCTGCTGACCACTGGGTGGGCTGGGCCACATCTGAGTACCTGTTGCAATAGGTTTTTGTTCTCTAGGCTTTTAATTGAAGGGCTGGGTAGGGGTGGAAGTGGAGGGGGTGGGGAGAGGTGGGGTAAGCAACAATAATGCCAACAAAAGGGCCAGTGGGAAAATGTGAGCTACACCTAAGAGAACATAGGGAAGGATGGACATATAGATGGATGGACGGACGGACGGATGGACAGATGGGTGAATGAATGGACGGATGGATGGATGGACAGATAGGTGGATGGAGAGATAGATAGATGGATAGATGGACGATGGGTGGATGGATGAATGGGTGGGTGGATAGATAGACAGATAGATGGATGGATGGATGGACAGATGGGTGAATGGATGGACAGATGGATGGATGGACGGATGGACAGACAGACAGCTATGAAAGGGGTCACAGAGCTGGTTGCATCCTTATGAGGCCTTCTGGAGGCAGCTGGCTTCCTGGCAACCTTCTGTTTGTGTTCTGCTAGGAATACGGAAATGCTTATTTTGGGGTGTTCTGATTTCAGAATAAAAACCCTCTCAACTTTTCCAAAAGAGTATCTATGCTTCCCAGGGAAATGTGGTCAGCAACCTCTTGCTCAGAAAAGAACCAGAATCTCCTGTGGGAGGCTCTGGAGTCAGGCATCTCTTTCTTACTCATGAGGCCTTCTTTCCTGTCAAACCAGTACCAGGCCCTGACTCCCCACCCCCACCCCCAGCCCTCAGGGGCTTCTCTCCAAACAGTCAAAGGTTATTCTTGCATTCAGGAAACCCTGTGAATTCTCACTGCCACCCATATGGCTCTGGCCTCCTGCTGGGCCCAGCCAGTCCTGAGGGGTGAGGGTGGGGGCAGCCTGCTGAATGGGGCCAAAGGCAGAGTCTCGAGATTCTTTCCCCCAAGAACCTCAAACAGATGCCACCCTGTGCCAAGGCAATGAAGCTCCTGGGACTACCAAAGCCAGGAAGGTCCCAGGGACGGACTGTGATGCTTTGTCCCTTCTGGAGCCCAAGGTCACAGGATATCAGAAGTGCAGGAAAATTGTAGCTAGGCGTGGTAACCCCAGGTGGCCCAAGGAGAAGAGTTGGGTACTGTGAGCTTCCAGCTTAGGCAAAGAGGGGAGAGCGAGGGAAAACGGAAAAGGGGGGAAAGAAGAGGGAAGGGGAAAGGGGAGAAGGAAGGAGGGAGCAGGGAGTGGAAAGTGAAAGAGGGAGGAGGGAAGGGGAGGAGGATGGGGGGGAGAGAAGGAGGAAGGGAGAGAAGAGGGGAGGAGAAGGAAAAAATTCTTACAAATGCTGAGCCAAGTATGCAATCACCCCACTCAAAACTAAGGCTTCCTGTGCTGAAAGAATCTGTTGGGAGATTCTGGAGAAAAAAACTGCTTTGAAATAGGAATTTCAACTTGCCTAAGGCCACAAAGGTAGGAGGCCCAGGGGCATGATTTTGAAGCCCGATTCTCCTCAGATTCTGGCCAGAAGCAGGGGCCTAAATGATGCAGTCATCTTGACTTTTCTCTCTCCCACAAGGATCCCTCAAAGGCAAACCCAAGACTCCGCGAGCTTTGCCTCAGGTGGCCTGACTCCTGAGCTCCAGGACCACCAAGGCCCCCGGACTGGTTTAGGACAAAGTGCTGGATGACTATGAAGAGGATCTGGGAGATTCAGCCAGCATGCACTCCCTCCCTCCAGGCTAACGTCCAAGTTGCCATGAAGCCATTCCTGACTCCTCTCTGGACCCCAATCATTCCCAACACGACCACCCAGTCTCCCTCTTAGAGCCGATGTCCATACCATCACCCGAGATCCCCGAGACACATCCTCTGGTCCGAGAGTAGAGCAGGCCGAGCCAGGCCAGGCCAAACATCCCAACTGGCGGCCGTGGTGACTGGCCACTCACACTGCTTGGGTGAGCCAAGAATCACCAGCTCCACACCTTCTGCCTTCACCCCTCCCCCACTTCCTGAGGCCCTGGCCATGAAGACTCCATGGGCTGGGCCGGGCAGGGAGGGCCAGCAGATCTTCTGTCAGCTATGGGGCAAGACCCTCCAATGTGTTATTTCCCCAAATGGGAAGGTGAACTCCCTTCCATCTGGGGAACTTTCTCATTCGTTCCTTCACGGAGCTCTTGGTCCCCTCCTGTCTCCCACCATCTTTCAAAGATCACAGACCAGCTCGTCCAGGAGGCCAGGATGCGGCTCTCTGACCGACCCCGAGGACCTTCTCATCGCTTTGTTCAGTGGGTCATGGCCACTCATGGAAGAGCTGAGCCTCCTTTCTAGCCTCCTGGCCCTTTGTCCCTCACACTTCCCCAGGCTGGTGAGAGCTGGGCATCGGAAGCCAGACATCCACAGGCAGACGGACGCCCGGATAGCACAGAGTTTTCCCGCTCAAGTTCCCTGGGAGAGGGAGAGAGAGAACATGGGGTAGTCCCTCACCCACTCCACCCGCTCTGAGCAATTCCCAAGGCCGGGGCCGCAGGGACCCCAAGGAGCAGACGGCACAAAGCTGGACAGGAATGCCGGCCGAGTCTCCCTGGCTGGTGCCCCGGGGGGTGGGGTGGGGTGAAGGTCCAATGACCACCTCTGAGCCTACCCCCTCTTTTTTGCCCAACAACTCCAACTGTCTGCGGGCCAAAGCCCTGCCCTCCTGCAGGTGACCCAGAACTGGAAGCTTTCCTCAGGCCTCCCCACACCCTTCCTCTCTCATGCCTGGGGCTTGGTCCCCTCCCTGGTCTTCCTGCTTTGGGTTTTCCCCCTCACTACTCCATCCTTCTCACAACTTCTAAAATAATTTTCCTCTAACCCTGCTCAGAGGAGAAAAGGCAACCCCCTCCTCCGTTGGGCAATCTGGGTGCAAGCCACCTTTGCCCACCTGCCTCCCTTGACCCCTCTCCACCAACTGTGCTGGGCCATGACCTCAACAGCCTTCTTCTCCTCTCCTCCAACAGAAGCCAAACCCCTCTGTAGGGAGAACAGATGCCTCCCTGCATCATCACAAAGAAATCCTTCCTCTGGCCAGTTGTCCACACAAGACCTCTCCCAGGAGCACCCTGGGGGAGATGGGACTGGGAGACAGGAGTCTCAAACTGTCTGGAGCCAGATGTGGCAGTGGGCAGCAAACTCAGCCAGCAAGGGCTCACAGGGCCACTGCCCAGAAGCCACGAGCCCTTGGGGACCACTGCATCCAGCTGCCTCAGGAAGGCCTCCTGGGAGCACGTGGCAGCTGGGGATGCACCCAAGGGGGCCTGATTCCGCTCAAGGGTCCGGGAAGCAATAAATACGAGTGAAAAGGCCCTGGCTTCAGGTTGCAGGTAAGGGGTCCTGACAAGTGTCTCTCCTTGGCTGACCCACAGTTCCAACTAGATTGTCTTTCATTCAGAAAGCATTATGGGGCACCTCCTGTATGAAAGAAACAATGGAGGTGCCACCCCTCCCCAGCAGTCCCTGCCCAGCCCAGCACCAAGGTGGGGAACCCCTGGCTGCCTGGGATTCCACCTGAGGGCTTAGCCTCTGAAGCCTCCAGAACCAGCACGTGACCTGCTCAGACCTGCTCTTCCAGCAACCAGCTTAGGGGCACAGTGGAGGATGGCTGGGGAGGGGAGAGCCCAGGAGAGAGAGAAGCGAGGGCCTGGAGGGAGGTGTGTCCACACACTGGATATGGGAGTAAGAGAGCGGAGAGAGGAGTTTTGGGGGGAAGATAAGGCTTTGTTTTGCCTTGGGAACGTGAAGGTGCTGACGTCCAAAGTGGGGTTGGACATGTAAGCCTGGGGAGGTTGGCATGTCGAGAGGATAGCTGAAACCTTAGCTTGGGCAGAACTTTGGGGAACCACTGACCAGGAGGCAAGGCAGCAGGGATGACCAAGGACGACAGATACAGACATTAAGAAGGGAAAGTAGGAAAGAGCAGCGGATGGCCAAGAGCACCCAGGGCTGCATTTAGGGTCCTTGGGGATGCTGGAAACAGAGGAAGGGGAGGGACCAGGTCTAGGCCAGTGGGGGTGGAGGGCAGGACCCATCAAGGGCCCAAGGAGACAGACAAGAGAGGCTCTCTGCCCTGCAGGTCCTAGGAAAAGAGAGGAAGAGGATGAGGGAAGCCAGGAAGCCACCCACCCTCCCGGGGACACCAGGACTAGGTGAGGAGGGAAGTAGAAAGGAGTGCAACCCTCTGACCCCTAGGTCTGTGCAGACCCATCTGGGAGCTCAGCTCTGTTCCCTACCACCCACACAGCCGAAGGGCAGGTGCTGGGAAAGAAAGGCAGCCAGGGAATCTAGCTTCAGACACTTACAAGCACTGTGACCTTTGGTAAGGCCCTTCACTGCTTTGTGCCTCAGTTTCCCTCTCTGTAAAATGGGGATCTGAACATCCCCAACTTGCCAGAGCTGTGGTGGGGAGCACTTTGAGAACACTAAAGGGCTCTAGAAAGGCTGGCTCTTATTTACCATCGCCATCATTATTAATGACCTCTCGGAACCTTAGCTTCCTCCCCCGTAGACTGGAGAGGACGCCAGTAGCCCAACAGCTGTTTGGTGGCCTTGATGTCGTTGATTCACCTGACCCACAGGGCAGTGTGACCACCCGTCTTGGTGATCTGTGTTAGGCAGCGGCCCAGAGGAGATGAGAGCCAAACCATCCCTGTCCTCCAAGTTCCCCAGACTCCCAAGTTAGGCGTTATCCTGGACCCACCCCCAAATCCAATATGGTGCCAAGACCTGTTGAATTCACCTCTGCACCATCCCTGGTCCGTTTCACCTCTACACCATTTCTGATCCATCAGGCTTTAGCAACACCTCGCCAATACTTCCTTCTCTCCTGAGACACTGCCACCCTCCCAAGTATAGGCCCTCACATCCCCAGGCCTGGTCTACTACAACACGACAGACGGTCTGTCTCAAAACCCCCCCCCCCCCCCCAGTCAATCTTCCACTTAGGTATCAAAATGATCTTCCTAAAGTGCAGGTCATTCGGAGCCCTTCATAACCTGCCCCTTCCGCCCTCTCCAGTCTTCTTACGTCTTATTCTCTGACACACACTCTTCCAGGCAGTGACCCTGGCCTCCTGGCTGTCCCACCAACAAGACCTTCCGTCTCCAGATCGAGCCTCTGCCTGAAATGCCGTCCTGCCCCAACTTCCCTGGCAGCCTTTAAGTCGTACCCGAATTCCTGATCCCACCGGTGCCTCCCCAGCGTGGATTACTCCCATTTATCCGCTGCACACATAGCGGCCCCTGGAGACTCAGAGCCCACGAGGGCAGGGAACGTCAGCACAGAGCCTGGTACACAGTAGGCGCTTAATCAATGCCTGCTGATGACCTACAAGAAGCCTTGCCCGACCCTCGGCCACACCGCGGGGGGTCTCCTCTAGGCTCTAGAGACGAGGGGTCCGCGACACCGCCAGGGCCAAAGAAAGGTCAGAGGGTCAAACGGGGGAACTCCGAACGCCGCGGCAGGGATGAACGCGGGTCACGGGGTCAGATACGGCGATGGGGGAGGGGCTCCCGGCGCCTTCCCGGAGGGTGGTCGGCAGTGGGGGGGGGAAGGGCACGGGCCGGCGCGGGGGCGCGCGCCCCCTCCCCGCGGACGCGAACACCCGCGCGCCCGCCCGCCGCTCACCAGAAGAAGGTGTTGGTGCCGTCGTCGTAGACCTCGGACTCGGTGCTGCGGCGCGCCCCTGCCCCGGCCCCTGCCCCAGCCCCGGGCGCGGGCTCCGCCGGCGGCCCTTCCAGCGAGGCCTTGCCCTGCGGCCCCGGGCCCGGGGCGCCCCTGCGCTCGACCCTGCGCATGGCGTTGGCGTTCGTGTTGGCGTTGGGTCTACACTGCTCGCCACCAGCTTCGGCCCGGCCCGCCCGCTGCGCCCCGCCCCCGGCCCGCCCCGCACGCAGGGCGGCCCGGCGCATGTCACTGGACGCCAGTCCCGGGCCGCCAGCCGCGCTGTGGCGCCTAGACCCGAGCAGCAGGCCGGAAGGACGCGGGCTGGTTGCCAAGGTGACGCCCTCGCCCCGCCCCTCCGGCGCACACCGCGTTAGATCCGCAGCCGCGCGGCATGCTGGGAAGCGTAGCCACGCCCAGCCTCTCGCACAGCTCCCGGGCCTCACGGCATCCTGGGATTCGTAGTCCCGGCTCGGATTGGTTATCAGGATAATTGACATCCCGGCCCCGCTCCCGCCCGCAGCATGATCGTCCGGGCCCAAGCCCGGGGGTCTCGACGGCAGCCCCAGCAGTCGGGGCCCTCGCTGGCCACTGGCCGGAGGTCCTCGCCCAACACGCATCTGGGTGCGAACCAGCGTCGCTGGGCGCCCTCAATCAATCAGCCCTTGCACTCAAAGACCCTGATCATGACCCAGCCCCCGGCCTCGTCCGCCCCGCTGCGTGCCCGCTCCCCACCCCAGCACCAGCAGAAGCATATGTCCACCCCCCACCACGCGGTCCTGGGGCTCGGCCGGACCACGCCATCCCCGACCTTGATCCCGACCTTCCCGGTGAACCAGGATCAGTCGTCGCCCCGGACCGTGATCTCGCCGCCTTTCAACACAGCCGGGAGGTCTTTCACTGTGACCCCGCCGCCCTTCACCGTGACCCCGCCGCCCTTCACCGTGACCCCGCCCCCTCTGACCATGCCCCCGCCCCCATCTCCAAACCCAGCTTCGCGCTCGGAAGCTATCGGCCTGGCCCCTTTCACCCTGACTCCGCCCCCCTTGAAAGTGACTCTGCCCGTCTTCACCGTGACTCCGCCCCCTCTCGATCTGAGAGCCCATCGCCTGGCCAGCGTGACCCCGCCTCCCTTGGTTCTGACCCCGCCTCCCTCAGCCCCAGATTCCAACTCCATAACCGTGACCCTTCCTCCCCTAACCGTGACCCCGCCCCCTCTGACTGTGACGGCTCCTCCACTTTGACACCCCTCCCCCCCAGCCCACGGGGCCGCGGCCGCGGCCGCCCTGACTCCCCCCAGCCTCTGCCCTGACCCATGGGGGGCCGCGGGGGGCCGCGGGGCGCCGGATGCTGGGCTTTCAATGCACACGCCCCAGGGAGTATCCGTCCCGCGCGTGGGTCCCCGCGGGCGGCACCAGCCGGGGGTGGCTGGATGTCACAGGGCAAGGAGGCTCCAGGGGCTGAGGCGAGGGCCGGAGGGGCGGAGGACGGGAGCCCGCCTGGGACAGCCTGCCCCGTCCCCGGGATTTGGGAGGAGCGCTGTTTGCATTGGCCCCCTCTCTGGGGCCGCGCTCCCAAATGACTCCGACCCTCCCGGGGCGGTCCGGGTCCGACGGTGGGAGTCCCGCCAACCATCAGCCCGAAGACAGTTGGCTCTTGGCAAAGGCGTCGTGCCCAAGGGTCCCAATGTGATTGTCATCGATTGAGCTGATTCCGATTCGTAAGAATAAGCCATTCTCCAATCAATAAATACTCTAAGGATGATGAGAGGCAGTTTTCTAGGGGAAAACACCAGGCTCTCTGTCACCTTATGGAAAAAAAAAACCAAAACACTCCAGATCATTCATCGTTGTTGTTCAGTCTTTCAGGGTTGTTTCTCTAACTGTTCACAGCCCATTTGGGGTTTTCTTGGAAAAGATACTGGAGGGGTTTGCCGTTTCCTTCTCCAGCTCATTTTATAGATGAGGAAACTGAGGCAAACAGGGTGAGGGGACTTACCCAGGGCCACACAGCTAGTGTCTGAGGTTGGATTTGAACTCAGGCCTCTCCCTCTATCCACTGCAGCGCCCCCTAGCTGCTCAACCATTAATAATCAAAGAAGAGCCACAGCTTTAAACCATCCTTAGGTGCCTCCTCAACCCATAACGCTGGCCAAGTTGACAAAAATGGAAAATGAGCAGAATTCTTGGGGTTGGGAGTAAACAGACACATTCACTTACCACTGTTCGAGCTGAGAAACAATTTGGAACTAGACCTAAAAAGTGAGTGACCTATGAATACCCTTTGACCCAATAAATGCCAGTTCTAGGCCTCTGTTTCCAGAAGATGGGAGCAAGAGGAGAAGGACCGCCCCCCCCCCCCAGTATGGGTAGCCGCTCATTTCACAGCAGCTGAGAACTGGGCGCCCGCCTGTCGGTGGCATCAATGGCCCAGCGAGGGGTGGTCTCTGCGTATTGACCTAAAGGAGGTTCAGAGGCCCACGGACTGCACTGTAAGAAATGAGGAAGGGGATGGTTCAGAGAGACCTCGGAAGACTTGGATGAGCAGATGCAGACTCAGAACCTTGCACACAAAGACTATGACAGGGTAACGACAAATGACTGTGGAAGACAGACACTCTGATCCTCTTGGCAGAGAAGGGAAGGGCGCACTAGGGGAGGCCTTCAGCTTTAGGTCACAGCCAAGACGGGAATTTATTTTTTTTGAACCAAGTGTATTTGTTATGAGAGTTTTCTCTTTTGTCTCGAATTAGGGGGTTGGACATGAGAGAATATAGATTTTTATTAATTGAAAAAAATAAAACCTAAGAGGAAAACAGAAGCGACCAAGCATCCCTAAACTACCCTTAAGCCTGGACCACGCCCTCCCACAGATTTCCCCAGTGGCCGTGAGAAGTGTGGCCCTGGGGTGGCTCCAAGAAGCTCTAGTGTGCAAAGTGGCCACAGCCCACTGAAACCATCTCAGCAGGGTTGAGGGTAACCAAGGCCACAAACCTGTTGGTGAGTTAGGAGGCTGTGCACCCCAAGCATGGGAATACTTTGCCGGCAGAATGGCATGTGAGAACAGTTGTTCCAGAGGCCGTGAAAGTGACTGAAGCATGCACAGTGGAGCGCCTAGAGCTTGGTCAGACATTCAAGATGCTGCGGTCACCCACTGCATCCTGGGCCATCGCCAGTCATCCTGACTATTGTCCTGCTTCTGGACTTTGAAGTCTCTGAAAGAGAGAGTGAGGCCGATGACTTTGTGCAACTCTGCCTCACTTCAATCCAATTCGCTGCCAAGTCAAGACATCACCCCATGATGTCATTGGTCCTCTTGGAAGTGAAGATCAAAGAACCAAACATTTGGCTCTGGAGTTCGCAGCCAGCTGTCCTAGAAGTCATCTGTGTCAGTCTGGAGAGGGGCCTCTTTTTGTACCCTGGCGCTTAGGACAATGCCTGGCACGTAGTAGGTGCTTAAGAAATGCTGATTGATTGGCCTTGGATTCTCCCCATCTGACTCTCCTGCTGATAGATAAATGGGGGCATCTCTTCCTGAGCCTGGCTTCCCCAGTAGATGCCATGACTTGCCCCGCAGGGAGAAAAGAACTTTCTCTTCCTGCCGAGAGGGGAAGAGCTCAGTTCTTCCTGGACTTGTGGTTCCCGACTCAAGGAAGAAGAGGAGAGAGAGTTGTGTGGATCTCCTGTGGGGCCTCCTGACACTTCTCATCACCACCACCTTTTGTTAGTTCCATTCTTTGCAAGGACGCTGCGTGTCCTTGTGGGAGAGTGTGCCCAGAATCACGGTGTGGGTGGAGGGAGGGTTGGTAGCGCCTGCTTTCACCACAGCTTCTTAGTAGATGTCTGCTTCGAGCTGATGCTAGTTCTGATTGGCTGGATTGGACTGGACTGGAAGCTCTCTGAGAGCATGGACTGTCCTGACGGCCCCAGCGCCTGGCCCATTGGGAGGGCTCAGCAGATGCTTGTTGAAGCTCCCTGTAGAGGCGTGAGCCCAATGTGAAAGATCACGTGAACAACAAATTGGAGGGTCATGGGAAAAATGCCTTTCAGATCTAGGAGACTAATGCAGAGGACCACACAAGACGAAAGGGACAATTTTGATGACATAAAATTGAAGAGCTTTTCCACAAACCAGTGTAAGGTGGTTTGAAAGGAAGCAGGTTACTGGGAGCATCTTTGCAGTGCATCTCTCATGTCCAACATGCATCAGGAACTGGTTCAAATGTTTAAGACTAACATCCATTCCCCAAAAGATAAATAGTGAAAGGATAGGAGGAGACAGTTTTCAAAGGGTGAAATCTATGCTGTCAGCAATTGTATGAAAAAAGGCCCTATATCACTAAAAGAGAAATGCAAATTAAAGCAGCTTTGATGTTCCGCCTCCCACCTATCTGACCCACAGAGATGTTAAAGAGGGAATGTGGCAAGGTGGGTTCACTAGAGTACCCTATTGTTGGAGCGTGGTCAGGTCAACTCCTCCAGGAAGTCATTTGGAATTTGGCCCCAAAGTTACTCAACTGTGTATCCCCTCCGAGCCAGTAAGACTACTTCCAGACCTGGACCCCAGCAAAATCAAAGGAAGAAGAAAGGGACCCAGAAGGGAACTTGGGAGGAATTCTTGGATAGCGGGTGTTGAGGGAGACACAGGGTGCCCTGGTTTTGGGAAAAAAATGTCTTGGACTGTGGTTCTTACTAGGACTTTTCAGTGATGTGAAGGTGAAACCTTCAAGGTGTAGAAACTGATAGAGGTTAACCAGTTATCAGTGGTATCCAGGAGACACCAACCATACAAATGACATTGGGACCCAAGTCACCCCCTAGCTAGAGG
>NW_020953954.1:343732-344743 GCF_900497805.2 Vombatus ursinus | reverse complement strand
CAACCATACAAATGACATTGGGACCCAAGTCACCCCCTAGCTAGAGGACAGCAAAGGTATGTGTGCTGGTGCTCAGGATTAGTCTGGTGGAGAAGAACTGCGTGAATATATTGGGGAATGCCGACTTCCAAAGCAAGAGCATGAGAAGAAGTGCATGGTCCCTCAGTGACAGCTTTCTCAGGTCTAGAGCTGAAAAATGGGTGTGTGGAAGAGAGCGCCCAGGCAGGTGATGGGGCACGGAGAGCGTGAGGGAATTCTCACTAATCAGACCTCATGGTCTTGTTGGTTGGAGCCTAAGGAAGCAGCCATGGTGATGGACAGGAAGTAGCATGGTGGGCCTGGGTCTGGGCAAGCCAACCAGAGCCCAGGATCACAGCTAAATACCATGTTATACACTGTCCCTATTCTGCCTCTCCTAATTGAAATCCCAGTCCAATGATGGGGAAAGTGCTGGATAGGGCCCTCCAATCCTGCCTCACACCAACACCCACACCCATCCACACACACAAATACAGCCACACATCTACACACACATCCCACACCCATACACACACCCTTATACACACTCCCAAATGCTCACACATGTATACACACCCAAACACCCCCCCTACACTTACCCATATACACACATACCCTCATATACACACCCACACCTAAACACTTGCACACACTCACACACATACCCCATACCCCTCCACACACACACACACACACACACAGAACCACACATCTACTCACACACCCCACACCCATACACACACACCCCAAAATGCTCACACACATATACACACCAAAACACCCACACCCACACAAACACACCCCCATCCACACCCACCCACACACTTGCACACACTCGCACACCCAAACACTCACACACACACCCACATACCCTCACACAGCCTCACACACCCACCCACACCCAAAACCCCCCCCACACAACGTACACACACACATCCACACATATTCACATGCACACCCCACGCCCATCCACACCCCCCACACTTACCCATA
>NW_020953954.1:318013-343632 GCF_900497805.2 Vombatus ursinus | reverse complement strand
CAAACATACACACAACCATCCACACACTCCACACTCCCCCACACTTACCCATATACACATACAACCACACCCACATATACACTCACACCCAAACACTCTCCACACCCACTCACACACACACACACACACTTACCCATATACACACACACACCCATACACATCCATCCACACACACACCCCACACCTATCCACACAGCCCATCCACACCCTCACACTTACTCATATACACACACCCAAACACCCCCACACACACATATACACACTCCACACCCATCCACATACCTCACACTTACCCATTCACACACATCCATATACACACTCATACCCAAACAACCCCCACAACCAAACACACACACACACCCCCATACACACATATATCCCCATATACACACCCCCCCAAACACACACACACACACATCCCACACCCATCCATATACCCCACACATACTTTCACCCTTACCCATGCGCATACACATATACACACCCCCCCCCAAACACCCCCTCACACCTGAATGCTCACACACATACACATATACACACACACCTTGCACCTATACACACACCCCACACTTACCCATACATACACTGATATACACACCCATACCCTACCCCCCCACCCCACTTACACACATTCACACACCCATACGCACACCCATACTTACCCCCCCCCCACACACACACGCATGCACATGCAGTCTTGTGTGACCCTGGGCCCTCCTCTCAGCCTCAGCTTTCTGGTCTATAAAATGAGGACAGTCATGGCACCTGTGAACCTCCAAGGGCTGTGCACATGCTAGGATTAATGTTGCAATGGGTGCTTCAGCCCCATCTTTTTTTTGAGCTTGAGTGTCTTTTCTGGTCCCAGACAGTGTCTGAAATGTCTGACTTTGGGCTTTATAGTCCAATCAAGAAGCATTTATTAAGCACCTACTGTGTGCCATGCACTGGGCTAAGCACTGGGGAGACAAAGAAAGGCAAAAGTCAGGCCCTGGTCTCAAGCAGTTCACCGTCTAAAGGGGAGCAGCACAGGCAAAAACTGGAGATGATCTCAGAGGGAAGGTCCTTGAATCACGGGGGAATCAGGGAAGGCTTCCTGTAGATGGTGGGATTTTAGCCGGGACTTGCAGGAAGCCAAGGTGAGAGAGAGCCACTGAAGGTTATTGTGTGGGGGAGGGGGAGAGACATGGTCGAACCTGCACTCTAGGAAGATCACTTTGGTGGCTGAGTGGGGGATGATGGACTGGAGAAACTGAGGCAGGCAGATGCACCCCCCCCCAGCAGCTAGAGGGGAGGAGAGCCTCCATCAGGGAAGGTAGCCGTGTCTGAGCAGAGAAGGGGTGTCTGTGTGGCAAAAGTGAAACTGGCGGGACCTGGCAAGTGTTGGGGAGCACCTCAGGGTGATACCGGCAGGGGCTGCTTGGGCAGTCTGAGCTGGGGGGTGAGGACAGAGGCAGCCAGAGTGGGCCACAGTCCCGGCCGTAGCATCCTCTGTCCAGACAAGAGGCCCATAACCAAATGCACTCGGGAGGGCAGGGCTTGCTTTGGGGGCGGAGTCATGGCTGTCACGCTGTGACTCAGGTGTGGGTCCCCTTCCCATTCTTTGTGGCTGTTCTAGGGGTTGCTTAGATAATAAACACAGCCCTTGGACCTCCCCTAAAAGGCTTCCATGCCTCCCAACACAGAGAGGCGGCTGATAGATTTAGGGCCAGCGACTGGACTAGGGCATCTGCTGAACGCGCCACTGGATTTGTCCAGTGGACAGTGGAGCAGCACGGGTCAGTTTAAGGTGTCCAAAAGGGCGAGCATCCCCTGGGTGATGCCAGAATGCCTAGAGTGAAGGCCCCGAGTCAGGAAGGCCTGAGTTTAAATCCAGGCTCAGACACTTACTAGCTGTGTGACCCTGGGCAAGTCATTTCACTTCTGTTTGCCTCAGTTTCCTCATCTATAAAATGGGGAAAATAATAGCACCCACCTCCCAGGGTGGTTGTCAAGTGCTCAGCACAATGCCTGGTGCACAGTAACCACTTAATAAATGCTTGTTCTTTTGATTTGTCTCTAGACTGGACTCTTGAATCTCTAGGGGAACTTCCAGGCCCGGAAAGGAAAGTCGTTCTCCACCTGAGCCACACCTCTGCCCTCTGGTTCCAGAGCAGGACGGATGTGCCAAGGTCACTCCCGACCCAAGTTCAGGAGCAGCCCAGTCTCTTCTCTCCTGCCTCAGGGTCCCCAGAGCAAGGCCAGTGCCACATTCCAGAGACCCCAGCCCCCATCTGCTCATTTCCCATCACATAAAGAGCCCAGGAACGTGGGGCCCAGCAAGGAATGTTGTCTGGCACTTCCATCCCAGGTGTACACGCTCCCTTCGCTAGGAGAGAGCTGCACCTATTTGGTGCAAAGGCACAAAAACATTTGCGAATACTCCATCAGAAAGGGCATGTTCGTTACTCAAGAAGTAAAAGAAACTTTACTAACTCCAACTTGTTTTTGTTAACTACTTGAAAAATACATGCTTTGCAAAGGGCTCTTTTTAATCAAATCCTTTCCCTTCCTAAACCTTTTCAATTCTGTCTTCTTGAGCAAAAAAAAGCCTCCTTTCAGCTGGACCCCCACTTGCCTCACCCCACACTTTGATATGAACGACCAGCCATGGGTGTTTCAACAGAAGCACTTCCTCTTTAAATCTACAATTTTAGATTTTTTTTTTCCTCCTCCCTCCTGGGGACCTCCCCCATTTTACTCCACCTCAGTTGATATAGTTGCAGGATGTAATCATAGACAAGGTGTTAGATATGTTAACACTCATCCCTTTACAAAATTCAAACTAGTCTGGTTGAGTGGAAGAGAACAATGTCACCGGACAAACAATGATTGAAGACGGTCAGGCAGTCTGAATCGTGAGCTGAAGAGAGTGTCTAACCACCGTCCAGCAGGTGGCAAGAGTCAGGAAGTCGGGTAGACAAAGTCCAAGGTACAGGTGAAGCAGCAAGGACGGCCTCTCCAGATAGACATAAATGCCAAGAGATCATTGCTGGAAGTCAGAAACAGCTTCAAAGAATGTGACTTCTGGACTCAAGCAAGAGGGAGAAGCTTCAGGCACTCCATGGAGAGGGTGGTTTGTTTACCTGGGTCCCAGGCGTAGGCTACCTCCATGTCTGCCTTTCTACTGTGGTAGTCCAGTTCAGGCCCACTCTTCCTAAGGGTGCTGTGGGCATTTGTGGGAGAGCACATCCCAGGTATATGAGAGGAATGCCTTGTAGGTACTGATTTTACTAGACATTTTAATAAATGCCTTTGTACATAAAGAGCTGTGTCTGCAGACTGACTGTTAATAGGAAGCCCATTGGTGGGGACTCCTGAGTTTGAGCTTTGGATGTGGGTCTTCAGTCAATCAGTAAGCATTTCTTAAGTGCCACTTGCTGTGCTGAGGTTCCTAGAACTTGGGAGGAGTAATCACCCTCGGAGGATCCAACTCTGCCAAGTTGGGAGAGGAGGGCACAGGGGTTGTCCCAGCTGCCTGAACTAAGCTGAAACCCAAGACCACATTAGGAGGAGGGTAAATGTCTAATTCCTGAGATCATGGCCCTGAAGCTGGAAATGCCCTCAGAGACCCTTGGGTCCAGTAGCTCTTCCCCTGGGGGCTGGTGACTTATGTGTTTGTAAAAAATTATTTGGATACCTGCACTTTGAGAGAACTCGCTTCCTCTGTCTTCAGTTCCAGACTGGCTGCCCAAGGGGCCTGTGACCCCAAAGGGACAAAGAAGCCCGGGCCAGCCCAAAGCCGTCCTTTCACAGATGAGCCCATGGAGACACAAGGAGGAAGGAATTTGCTGAGTTTGTGGAGAGGCCCCAGACCACGGGGAAGCCAGGTACCTCCACCCACAGACTTTGGACAGCCATGCCTCCTTCCTTCTTGCTCTGGCACCTTTGTAGGGGAGCCAGTTGCAGGAAACTGAGCCCCCAGAGCTGGAGAAGAGCACCCTGCCCTATGTAAACACACCAGACTGGGGACTGCCCCAGCCCAGCAGAACAGGCCCATTCCCCAGCACCCCAGGTTACTCCACTCTTTGAAGTCCCAAGTCTCCCAAGGGAGGGCAGGAATGACCAGGACAGGACCTGAGAACTTCCTGTGGCTGCAGGGGGCATGCCCTAGCCCCCAAGGCAGTCTATGGCACTGCCTAACATGGTGTGGGAGGAGATCATGGGAGGCTTCATGGAGGAAGTAGCCCCTGAGAAGAGCTGGGAGGGCAAGCCAGGCAACAACAGTTTTTAAAGCTGAGTGATAGGGGAGCGGGGAAGGGACAGGTCAGAGGCCGGAGTGGCAGAGGCAGACTCCAGCTTAGAATACTGGAGCAAAGGCTGTCTGGTCCTAAATGGCCACAAGGTTGCCGCAGGGCTCTCTGCTCTTTGAGCCCTTAGCAAATTGAAAGTGCCCTGTAAATGTCAGCTTCTCTAGTGCCAAAGGTCTTAAACACCAGGTGTGGGTGTTTGTTTTATCCTGGAGGCAACAGGGAGGTGCTGGTGAGTTTATGAGCCGAGCAGCGGGCTACTTTAGGAAGATCATTTGGACCACAGTGTGGAAGCGGGACAGGGGAGGAGGTTTACCCCGATGGTTCAGGTAAGAGCCGGGTGAGCCTGAACTAGGGTGAGTGGAGGGAAGGGAATATATGGGAGAACTGTGGGGGAGTGAGGGTCAGAGGCTTGGCAAGCGACAGGGTGTGGGAGGTGAGGGAGAAGGAAAGAGAAGGAAGGGGAAGGGAAGGGGAAGAGAAGGGGGAAGGGGGGGAGAAGAAAGGAGAGGGGGAGGAGGAGGGAGGTGAGGGAGAAGGAAAGAGGAGGAGGGGGAGAAGGGGGAGGAGAAGATTCTAAGATTGGTAATATGGCCAGGGGGGAGGAAGGAAATAAGCATTTATATGTGTATGTATAAAACCTACTATGTGAGTGGATGCCCATCAATTGGGGAATGGCTGAGCAAGTTGTGGTATGTGAATGTAATGGAATGCTATTGTGCTGTAAGAAATGATGAACAGGCTGACTTCAGAAAAACTTGGAAAGATTTGTATGTTCTGTTGCTGAGTGAAGTGAGCAGAACCAAGAGAATGTTGTACACAATAACAGCCACGTTGTGTGATGACTAATATTGATAAACTTAACCTTTCCCAGCAATCCAAGGATCTAAGACATCTCCAAAAGCCTCGTGATGGAAAATGCTATCCACATCCAGAGAAAGAACTATGGAGTTGGAATGCAGATCGAAGCATACTATTGGCTATTTTTTTTCTTCTATTGTGTTTTGTTTCCTCTTTCTGGTGGTTCCTCCTATTGGTTCTAATTCTTACAGCATCACTAATGTGAACATATGTTTAATAGGAATGTAAACGTAGAGCCTATATTGGATTGTGCGCCGTCTTGGGGAAGGTGGTGGGGAGGAAGGGGGAGAAAAATTTTAAACTCAAAAGCATGTGGAAGTGATTGTTGATAAATCAAAATAAATTAATAAAAAACCTACTATGTGCCAGGCACTGGTTAAGTGCTTTACAAATATGATCTTATTTGGTCCTCACAACAACCCCATGAGATAAGTGCTGATATTGCCCCCATTGTACAATTGGGGAAACTGAGGCAGACAGCAGTGAAGTGACTTGCCCAGGGTCACACAGCTAGTAAGTATCTGAGGCTGGTTTTGTACCTAGGTCTTCCTGACTCCAGACCCAGCACTCTATTCACTGTGCCACCAGTGGCCCCTGGTCGGATTCATTCATTTGTTCAACAAGCACCTACTGTGTGCCACACTGCCCTCAAAGAGCTGACTTGCTGTTGGGGGTCCAGAGACATGTTCATAGAGAAGCAAAGGTACAGCTGGGGACGCCCATGTGGAGAAGCTTCTTGTGGGAGGCTGCCTTTGAGCTCAGGTATGGAGGCAGAGGCAGAAAAGGGGGGACAACGTCCCCTTTCACAGATTCTGGATAACTGAGGGCCCCATCACTGCTCTCACTTTCCTGAACAATGAGTAGCCCCCTCCTGGAGGTAACTCCACTGGGCTAGCCTTGGATGCAGTGCTCTGAGGCCACAAAAAGCCCTGGGGATGGAGATGCCCGGGCTTGTGTGGGGTCAACCTTGGGTCTTCCCCAGCCCAGCTGCCAACTCCATCAGGACTGGGACCTCTGAAACCTCATCTCTCTCCTGGCCTTTTAGGGGCTGCTGGCCTGCTGGCCTGCTGGTCACAGAGTTTTACCCTCTTTCCCTCCCTCTCACACACTCTTCCTCTCTGGGCTGCCCGAGGACCACCCCTGGCCAAGGAAGGGGGCCCTCTGACAAGGCTGAGACTGAAGATCTTCCAGAGCTGGGCAGGGGACCCCCTCCTCGTCCTAGCCTTACCTCAGGGGATCTCATACCAACGCGTCAAGTCAATTAGCATTTATTAAGGGCATGGACTCTCAGCCCAGTGAGGGTCTGTAGGGGATGGTCCCTCTACCAAGGCTCACACCAGGCTCCCTGTTGGGAGCAGCCCAATGGGCAGAGTACCCTCCAGTGGAGTCAGGTTCTGGTCGAGAGCAAGTCCAGAACTGACCTTGCCTTTCTGCACAAAAGATTAGTTTGCCTCTAACCCCAAGCCCAGCTGGGTTGGGCAGTCCCCTGAGAGACCACCCTGTGATGCTGCCTACATGTTGGGAGATGACTCCTGAGTGGCTGAGAGACCTCAGCCTCTGCTGCTGCTGACCCACAGGGAAGGGGAACTCGGGACTGGTGGAGAAACTAGCGGAGGGAGGGGAGAGGAGAAGCAGAGATGAGGCAAAGTGCATACTTCGAACATGTGGCCGAGGCACAGGCTGGCGGACGAGGCCACCCCTTCACCCCTTCCTTCCCAGGACCCATCAACCTTCCCAGGGCTTTTACCACCATCACTTATCTGAGTGATTTGCTGGACAGCGCAGTCTGAGATCTGGTGCTCAGAATTAGAGAGCCGGGAGCTGAGATCTCTTCTCCCTGCATGGTCTTCGAGTTCCCTTCACCTAGTAGTTTAACTGTTGGCTGGCTGAGTGTCTTTTGTGGCGTCAGGGAAGGTAAAGGATCAGGTAAAGATAAAGGTAAAAAGGTAAAGGATAAAGCCCCTCCTGGGCTCAGCAGGACACTTCCCATCCTGAACAGCCAGGGAATTTGCTTTTATCTTCCATCTCAAGAGCATTCTCCCCTTAGTGGGCAAATATCTGTTGAGGACTAGAGAGATCTGATTGTGGTGTGCTGAAGCACCCCTGCAAGGCAGGGAACCAAGCAGTGGTTGGCTGGACATGGCCTCTTTCTGCTCTCCAAAAGAGGGAAATCACAGGCTCCCGTAGAGACCTGAAGAGGGGCATTTGTCTTTCTAAATAAATCCCTACACGGAGTGGGTGTGCCCTGGTCCTGATGGCTCTGTTTAAACTCCTGCATGTCTGTGCACCCCACAAATGTTTACTGGGGACTCACAAAGCACCATGAGCATCCTCTCCCCTTCTAGCATGGAGAGGATCCTGGGCTCTCAAGGGTTAGGCTAGCCCAGTGCCAGCTGGTTCTTATGGCTTACTATAGCCACCCACTCCTGTTGAGTGGGGGGTGTGTATAGATGTCTGGTTGGGGTGCAGCAAAGGGCTGAACTCTACCTTGGAGGGTCAGGACGGTCTTCAGGCCACAGTAGGAAGAGGATGGGGCTCAACTGGGGGCCCCTGCACCTGGCCCATGAGCTTTGGCCAAGTCCTCTGGAGCCTGTGGGTGGGGCAACCTCAGCTATAGGTCCTGACCAGGAAGGCAGCTGGGTATCCCTGGGGTGTATCTTGTTAGCTTTCCATCTATGACATGCATGGAGAGCCTGGAAAGGGCAACAGGCAAGGACCTGGGGCTAGCCAAGGACAGAGCTTTCCAGGAGGAGACTGGGCAGGGGGAGGGGTCCCCTGGTTTATTTATTGTTCTGGCTTAGGGACCACCCTGGCACATCTCAAAGGCCCCCCTGACATCCCTAAAACACATCTGCTCCCATCCCTGCCTCCCACTTCACTCAGAAATCATTGGCACCTCCTTCCCGCCTCGTCAGCCCGGCATTTGAAGTCCTCCCCAGGCTGATTTCACCCACCTTTCCAATCTTATCCATATCGTTCTATTCCCAGACTCTACATTCCAGTCAAACTGGTCTGCTGGCAATTTCCCATGCATGACATCCTCTCTCTGTCCTTTGCACCAGACGACCCCCATGTGTGGAAGGCGCTCCCTCCTTCCCTCTGCTCTGGAGTGCTCCCAGGTCCTTCAAAGCACAGCTCAGATGCCCCCCTCTGACGGGAGGCCTCCTGGAGGGCCTTGGTATCACCAGGGCCTGGTGGAGAGTAGGTCTTTTAAGGATCAGCCTCCCTGCTCACCATGGGCTTAGGCTTTGGCAGTGGAGGTTTGTCCTTGGGGCTCCTCCCAGGCCACCAGGAGGACCTGCGACCTGGAAGGAATTGGGGCTAGATTAGGGTCGGGCTTTCACCAAAACCAGCCACAGGGTCTTGTGGGCCTTGGGCTGTGGCTCCTGGGCTAAGCATATTCCAACCCCCAGGGAAAGAAAGGCATCAGTGGCCTGGGGAGGCAATCCAAAACATCTCAGAGCCTCTTTGCCCCGAGGAGCCCTTCCCCAACCTTGGCATCGACCCACAGACCCAGCCACGCAGACAGCGCAGGTCAGGAGCCCCTCAGGCTGGGCTGAGAGACAACCTTGGGAAACAGAGACTAGAACCCTTCCAGGAAACCATCCCCCACCACAGAAGGGTGCCATGATGGAGCCAGATTGTCTAATCTCCCCCTTTTGTAGATAGGGAAACTGAGGCCCAGAGAGATAATAATAGTGCACATTTCAATAGCATTTACCAATGCCAGGCACTGTCCTAAGAGCTGGACAATTATTACCTCATTTCATCCTTACAATGACTCTGGGAGGAAGGGGCTATTATTCTTCCCACATTATGGATGAGGAAAATGAGGTAAAGTGATTTGTTTAGAGGGCAGCTAGGTGGGGACTAGATGGGGAACCTGACCTGGAAGACTCATCTTCCTGAGTTCAAATCCAGCCTCAGACACTTAGTAACTGTGTGACCCTAGGCAAGTCACTTCACTCTGCTTGCTTCAGTTTCCTCATCTGTAAAATGAGCCAGAGAAGTGAGTGGCAAACTACTCCAGTATTTCTGCCAAGAAAGCCCTGAATGAGTCGGGAGGATCGTGACTAAAACGACTGCACAGCCACCACCACAATTTGCTTAGGGTCACACAGCTAGGGTCTGAGTTAGGATTTGAACTCGAGTCTCAGATTTCTATTTGCCATGAGGACATCCAGGGTTACACAACTCCTGGGCAGCAGGTCTCCGGGGTCGCTTCTGAGCACTGGGCCTGAACAGGGAATGGTTCCTCTTTCTGCCTCTGGTTGGTCTTGTGACCTCAGATCGCCAAAGGCGATCTAGTCCCACCTTCCCCTCCCCCATTCCCAAAAGATCCACCTGCTTTTGTCCAGGGGTGATCACCATCTCGACTAGTCCTCCCAGCCTGGGCTGGCTCGACTGAGAATGAAGGCTGACTTAGGCCACGCATTGAGCATTTGGCGCCCCAGTTGGGAAACTGCCACAGCCCAAGGCCCACAAGACCCTGTGGCTGGTTTTGGTGAAAGCCCAACCCTAATCTAGCCCCAATTCCTTCCAGGTCGCAGGTCCTCCTGGTGGCCTGGGAGGAGCCCCAAGGACAAACCTCCACTGCCAAAGCCTAAGCCCATGGTGAGCAGGGAGGCTGATCCTTAAAAGACCTACTCTCCACCAGGCCCTGGTGATACCAAGGCCCTCCAGGAGGCCTCCCGTCAGAGGGGGGCATCTGAGCTGTGCTTTGAAGGACCTGGGAGCACTCCAGAGCAGAGGGAAGGAGGGAGTGCCTTCCACACATGGGGGCCAACTGGCCCCCACTTGGGAAACAGCATTTTAATTCATTCCCTAGAGGGGCAGGAAGAATCTGGGAGAGTGACCATTCTTTTTTCTTTTTTTTAAGGCGGTTGGGGTTAAGTGACTTGCCTAGGGTCACACAGCTAGTAAGTGTCAAGTGTTTGGTCTGAGGCCGTATTTGAACTCAGGTCCTCCTGACTTCAGGGCTGGTGCTTTATCCACTGCTCCACCTAGCTGCCCTGAAAGTGACCATTCTTGACCTGTCTGTCTTAGCAGAGGGTCTCCTCAGTCCTCAGGCAGGCATGGGAGAGACCTCCCAAGGATGAGGATACTCATTCTGCCCCCCCCCCGGAGCAAGCACATTCCTGACCTAGGACCCAGGCTTTCCCAGGGTGTGGTCCCACCGCCCCCGGCCCTCAACAGCCCAGCCCAGTGTGTAGGGGGCCTGGGGAGCTGGCCGCTCCCCTTCCTCCCTGCCCCTCCCCTTCAGCCCAGGGCTGCCGGTATTCCTAGAAGGGAGGGGTGAGTCTCAGGCGGAAGTCAGAGCTGAGGAGTCAGAGTGCACCTGGGACAGGTAAGCAGGCAGTTTGGCCCGGGGGCCCAGCACCCGGTGAAGCCCACTGTCCTGCACCTGAGGCCGACCCCCCGAAGTGTGCGCCTTGGGAGCAGGAGCCAGAACCGGAAGGGAGAGAGAGCCAGAGCCCAAGTCTGTTCTCCATCATGCAGGTGAGCTCCACCCCCTGCCGCCTCCCATCCCTGGAAGTCAGTCCTCTTTCCCTAAACCAATTCAGGTGTGGGTCTGGGCCTGGCTCGGGGAGAGGTAGGATGGGAAGGTAGCCCTCCCCTAAGACCAACGGGCGGCAGCCATGAGGCTGGGGTTACCCCCTTTATCCCTCTGCCTCTGCTCATGCTGCTGATGCTGATTCCCTGCGCCCCAGGGCCCTGGGGATGAGGACAGAGTGGGCTTGTGCTCCTGCACTGGGCAGACCAGAAAACAAACAGAATCCTCTGTAGTCCAGACAGACAATTACTGCCTGAGGGAAGAGGGCCATTTCCTACTGGGAGTCTAGAAATCCGGGCTCACCTTGAGTAAATGACACTCTGGGCCTCACTTTTCTCATCTCTAAACATGCAGTGGATAGAACACTGGGCCTGGAGTCAGGAAGACCTGAGTTCAAATCCAGCCAGGGATGCTTACCTAGCTGTGTGACCCTGAACAAGTCACTTCACCTCTGTCTGCCTCAGTTTCCTCATTTGTAAACTAGGGATTATAACAGCCCCTCCTTCCCAGGATTGGGGTGAGGACCAAATGCCATTCTTTGAAGGGCTATAGAAATGACCTAGACACAGTCATCTTCTGGTTGTCAGAGTAGCATCGCCATTATTGTACTTGTGGCCGGGCCCCTTCCTCTAGTCTATAAACTGTCATGGGCTACCAGAGGGGAAGAGCCATGGCATTCAGCGTGTCCCCACCGCTTCTCCCTGGGGCCAGCTCAAGCCTGGGCTGGAATGGAGGGGAATGGCGCAGAGGAGCAGCCGCCACTGCATCTCATCAGCTCCTGAAATGTGCTAGCTAGGGGCAGCTAGGTGACGCAGTGGATAGAGCACTGGCCCTGAAGTCAGCAGGACCTGAGTTCAAATCTGACCTCAGAATTCAAATCTGACCTCAGACCAAACACTTGGCACTTACTAGCTGTGTGACCCTGGGCAAGTCACATAACCCCAATTGCCTAAAAAAAAAAAAAGAAAAAAAGAAATGCGCTGGCTGGGGAGGCAACAATCAGTTCTGTTCCAGAAACAGTGACTCTATCTCCTGCGTGCAAGGTCCTGCCCTCAGGAAGCTTACAGTCCAATGGAGGGACAGGTAGAACAAAACAGGCTGAGTTCTGAAGGATGGTAGTGGAGGCAGACGGGCGAGCAGGACTTGGGAGCAGGCAGCTGTGTGATCCTGGAATGGGTCACTCCGAGGTAGAAGGGCCCTCAGAAGTCGCTGGTGCAGCTCAGACCTTAACAAGGAACCCTCTGGGGTCTCCAGGCACAGTCAAGGGAGAAACCACAAGGCTGGGCAATTGCCCTTGGCGCCAGAGTTTGGCGCCCGGAAGAATGGAAGTGCTCCAGGGTCTGGGTCATGCAACATCAAGGTTAGGGCAGTCAGGGGAGGCCTCATGGAAGAATAGCACCCGAGGGACTGTAAATAATGAATTGGATGGAGTCCGGTGGAGCTTGGGTCCAATTGGACAAGAGCAGAGGGAGACTAATAGAGAGGGGGCAAAAGGACAGGACCCCACTGGCAGACGGACCACTTCCCCATGCCTCTCCTCCAACTACCCTCGAGACTGAGGGAATGACGAGACCATAGCCTTCACTTCAGCCTCAGAGGGGACAGACTAGAAAGAGAAAGCTACAGGACTTTGCAAAGGTTCAGCCCTGGGAATTTGCGTGCTGCCGCAGCATCCAGAAAGGTGGAGCAGGGCTGCAGCTGCTGTCTGGGTAGCCCAAGGGAGGAGCTTCGACTTAAAGCTCCTCGGAGTCTGCTACCTACTCTCCCTCTTCCTGCAAACCCGGAGGCCCAGAAACTGGTCAGGATGAGGGTGAGAGCAAGTGAAACCCAGCACCCACACAAGGCCTTCATGGGCTGGCCCAGCCCTCGGCAGAAATGTGATGTGGGTGCTGTGTCCTCAGCACTTGGGTACCCACCTCAGAGCCTGCCCTCCCTGGCCTGGTGCCTCCTGCTCCCTGCCCTTGGACTTTAGACCCCTAGGACTACACTGAGGGCAGTTCACTGCTTGCCCCAGGCTGCCCTGCGAAGAGAGGCCTTAGGACCTCAAGTTCTGGACGATGTGTCACTCACCTCTTTTCTGTCTGCCCCCCGTGAGCGAGTCTGGTGAGGGGAGTTTAAGCCTGGCTGCCTGTGAGGTGGGATCGAAGGGTCCGATGGTCTCACTTCGCCCACAGTGGAGCTGCTTACCTGACCCTGAAGGGGGCTGGGAAGCCCAAGATCAGGTGAAGTGTCCCCCGCTCCCCAGGCCAGAAGGGCCTGCCTGAAACTGTCAGAGAGGAAGCCTTCTTCTTGACTCGTCTCCTCAGGGGGGCCGTCCTCCCTGCCTTGGAAGAAGAGAGATGGAATGCCACCACCACTAGGTTCTGCGGTGGTTGGCCCTCATCGTTTGGCTGAGCTGCACTGTGTTCTCGGGTTCTGTGGCAGAGGACAGTGAGGAGCTGAGGTGCCGCCGTTCCTGGCTGGGGAGACCGGATCCGTGAGGGGCAGGCTCACAGGAGGCTCAGAGCAGTCAACGGTGTTTGATCTGGGCCTTGAATCAGTCTGTCAACAAGCATGTATTAAGTGCCTACTGTGTGCCAGGTACTGAACTGAGTTCCAGGGAGATCGAGAAAGGTAGAAGACAGTGCCTTCCCGCAAGGAGCTTCCAGTCTAGCAAAGGAGACAAGCTGCAAACAGCCGTGTGCAAAGAAGTTCTAGACAGATGAACTGGACGTGAGCCACGAAGGGGTGGGGAAAGCTTCCTGTAGCCAGAAGGTGGGCTTTTAGCAGGCTCTTAAAGGAAGCCAGGAGGGCCAAGAGGTGAAGATGAGAAGAGAGAGTGTTCCAGGCACGGGGGGATGGCCAGAGGAGAGAGATGAGGGTCTTGGACAGCCAGGAGGTGTGGTGTAGCGGCTGGGGCGGGGGTGAGGTACCTGGAGGGGAATAAGGTGTAAGAAGCCTGGAAAGGTACGGGCAAAGGAGGGGCAGGCTAGGAAGGGCTCTGAACACCAAAGAAGATTTTGTATTTGATCCTGGAGGCCATAGGGAGCCAGCAGAGGTCACTGAGCGGATGGGGACATTGTCAGACCTGTCCTTTAGGAGAATGCCTTTGATGGTTCAATGGAGGATGGAGGAGAGACTGAGGCAGGCAGTCCACCCAGCAGTTCTGGCCATAGTCCGGGGGTGAGGTGATGAGGGTTGGTGTGGTCAAGGAAAGGAGTTTGTGAGTATAGAAAAGACAAGATGGGCAGAGATTCGATGTATGGGGGAGTGCAAGAAAGGAGGCCAGGCAGCTCGGTGATCCAGTACTGGGCCTTGAGTCTGGAAGACCTGAGTTCAAATTCAGCCTCAGACACTTACTGACCCTGGGCAAATCACTTAACCTCAACTGTTAAATGAGGATCATAATCGCACCTACCTCCCAGGGTGGTTGTGAGGATCAAAGGAGATAATATATGTGCTTATCAGAGTGCTTGGCATATAATAGATGCTATAAGAATGCTATTATTATTATTAATGATGATGCCAAAAAGTTTTAGTGGTAGCTTTGACAATAATAGGGAAATTTAGGGACAACTAGGTGGTGCAGTGGATAGAGCACCAGCCCTGAAGTCAGGGGGACCTGAGTTCAAATCCGGCCTTAGACCAAACACTTGATACTTACTAACTGTGTGACCCTGGGCAAGTCACTTAACCATAATTGCCAAAAACAAAACAAAAAAAAACAAAAAAAAAACAAGACAATAACAGGGAAATTTGGAAGAGTTGAATGTTTGGTTCAGTTTTGGACATGTTGAGTTTCAGATGTGGGGCGGCGAGGTGGTGCAGTAAATAGAGCAAGTGGCCCTCTAATCAGGAAGGACCTGAGTTCAAGTCCAGCCTCAGACATTTACTAGCCCTGTGACCCTGGGCAAGTCACTTAGCCACAACTGCCCGCAGGAAAAAAAAAATGTCTGTGAGACATCAAGTATGAGATGTCCAACGAGCATCTGGAAATCCCAGCCTGGAGGTCAGCAGCGAGGCTAAGGCAGGATATCATCAGAGGGTAATTAAATCCATGGGAGCTGATGATATCACCAAGTATAATATAGAAGGTGAAGAGAAGAGAGCCCAGCACAGAGCCCTGGGGGGCACCCACAGTTCATGAGGATAACCTGAGTGCAAATACAGCAAATGAGACAGAGGAGGAGTGGTCAGAGATGCAGAAGGAGAACCAGGAGAGTGCTGGGTCCCAAAAACCTAGAGAGGGGAGAGTGTTAGAGTGGCCCACGGTGTCCAAGGCTGCAGAAGTCAAGGAGAGTGACAGAGAAAAAGCCACTGGGTTTGGCCACTAAGAGGTCACGGGTGACTTTCCATGATGAGGTCAGAAGCCAGATTGTGAGGGGATAAGAAGGGAATGAGAGGAGAGGAAGTGGAGACACCAGTGTAGATGTCTTCTCGAGGAATTTAGCCACAAAATGGAGAGATATGGGACTGTAACTAGTGGGGATGGAAGGATCAAATGAGGGTTTTTTGAGATTGGGAGACGTGTGGTGTGTCTGTAGGGCATAGGGAAGCAGCTAGCAGACATCGAGTGATTGAAGATTAGTGAGAGAGGGGGATGGAGGGGTCAGCCCCACCTCATCGCGGCAGAGGGGAAGGAGGAGACAGAGTCACAAGGCACCTGAGTGATGGGAGGGGGTGCTCATGGCGAGTGGCTGTCATTTTTTCTGTAGAATATGAGGCAGGGTCTCAGCTGAGAGTCACAGGGGCAGAGGGAGCCCCGGGAGGCTGGGAAGAACCACTGTGGGAGGGTGGCAGAGGGATCCAATGAGGGAGGAGTACAAAGGCAGCCTGGCAGTGGTCAAGGCCACTTGATCACGGAACATAAACCTGTGGACCCAGCTGGGATGGTGGCAGACATGATGCTTTCCACCTTTGTTGAGGGCACGTGAGTAGGAGGGAAGGCAGAGGATGGTGGGAGGAATCCGAGGCTGGTCTAGACTCTGAAAAGCTTTGCAGGCCAAGTCCAGCATCCAGCCAAGTGGCCATGGGAGGCCCCACAGGCTTCTGAACAGAGGCATGATGGAGGTGGGGAGGCCAAGGTCAGTGGGTGGGGAAGGAGAGATCTGAGAGGTCTGGGCCCCAGCCCTTGCCCAGGATTGCTCTGAGACCCAGAACAGAACCCCGGTGGGGATCCCGGGCATGACAGACCTCAGGCATCTGGGCCATGCCTCTCTGACTGCCTTGGGGAGGGGCTGGCCACCTGGGTGTGGACACAAAGCTTCTGGGAGATTGGAGCAGCAGTTTAACCTGCTCTCCGAGTTCCGGAAAGCATGGAACCTGCTGGCCGCGTGACCCAGGGAGGAAGGAAGTGAGAGGCTGGCTGGCCACGGAGGCCAGTGGGGCTAAGGCTGGGCATGAAACCCTAGAGGCTGGCTACCTCGCCTCTGCATTTTACTGAGATTAAGTGATTTGCCTAAGGTCACAGTGGAACCCTAAGGCACTTCCTTGCTGCTCCCTCTCCTCTCTTTTCCAGGAGTCCTCCTACCTTTAAGGGTTTGTGAACTACAAGGGGCTGGCATGGGTGTTGGTCCGATGGCCGGGCTCTCAACACGTCTCCCCACTCCTCACCCCCGGGACCCTGCGGGAGGTGGGGTGGGGCAGACTACAGACTCACTGAGGGCCTTGGCCTCCACTTGAGCCCCATCTTCCTGCCTTCCTCTCTGTTTCTCCTCGTTTGTCCTTCTCACTTGGTCTCAAACTTGACACAAGACTGAGCTCATCTTCCTCCCCAGACATCCTCCCTTTTGTCAAGGGCCCAGAGGTAGCCCAGACTCCACCAGATCCACGGCTAGGACATCCACAGGCACACTCCCCCTCCACCCCTCTTCCCTCCCGGCCACAGCCTCCCCTCTCCACTAGACCATGCATTGGCCTCCCTCTCGATTGGTCTCCTGGTCCCAGCCTCTCCATATTGAGGTGCGCAGGAGGCTTTGGGCTCCTTTTAGGAGAGGATGTGGGAACCGGACCGAGGATTGAAGAGGACATGGTTTAGGGGTGCTGGAACCCCAAGAATGCCAAGGCTGGGTTACTTAGACATAGTCTCAGGGCTTTTTGGGGTCTAGGTCCCACCGCCCCATCAGGATTGGTCTGAGGACCTCCCAGATGACTCCCTCTACCAGGGCAGCCACTCCCCCCTTTCTCATCTTAAAGTCACAGGGTCAGTGTGGGTCTGAGGCCAGACTTCAGCCTACGTCCTGTTTGGCGTTTAAAGCTCCTATCTTTGCTGGCGAATTCCCCCCTTCCACTCCGTCCCCACCCCCGACATGGTCTGCTCTAGCCACACCAGCTTCCCGGTTCCTCTCTGCTGGCCCTGCCCTTAGCCCCGGCCTCCTGTAGCCTCCATCTCATGGCCTTTTGGAGGCCTTTCTCGACTTCCTCAGATACTAGTGCCTCCTCCCCGAGTCACCAGGGAGTTCAGGCCTCCTCCTCTTGCCCCTGGCTTGCTTCAAGCCCTGGTGAGAATCCTACCTTCTGCAAGAAGCTTTTCCTGATCCCCCTAATGTGGGGCCTTCCCTCTGCTCTGGTCCTGTCCAGCATCTCCTGGCTAGCCATTTGCACACAGTTGTCTCCCCTCCCCCTTAGGCTGTGAACTCCTTGGGTCTGTCTTTTGCCTTTCTCTGTATCCTCAGAACTTTAGCACAGAGCCTGGCACACAATAGGTGCTTAATTAATGCTTATCATATACATGTATGTAATCTATATGTACATGTGTATACACAGACACACAATCGACAGGACCTTGTCCTGGGATAGAGGAAGTAGCTTTTCTTTTTGTAAACCCAATGACTTGAACCATGCCTGGTATGCCCTTGGAGCTTAATAAATGCTCAGTGATGGCTTGCCTGCCTGAGGGCTCACTGTGAGTTTGGCTCAGTCTGCTTCTCTCTGTCTCCCTGTCTCTCTCCCAAGGGTTCTGAGGATGAAATTCACATTGTTCTAGAGACAAACAGTTTCCCCTTGATGGAATTTGGATACTTCCAGGTGAGTGCTGAGCCAGCAGGTACAGTAGCTGGCCCACGCCCACCCCCCAGGCCCAAGTGGGGAGGCCAGGGATATGGAGTGAGCTTGAGGGATGGCATGGGAAAGTGGGCAGGGCACTGGACATGGAGGTAGGAGGACTCGGGTTCAAAACCCACCTCAGATGCACGCTGACCACATCATCCTGGACAGTTAACCTCTCTGTGTGTTTACAAATGTTTCCTCATTTGTAAAATGCGGGGTTTGGGCTCTCTGGTTCTCTGAGGTTCCCTGAGGTCTGGAACACTGGGCCTGGAGTCAGGAAAACCTGAGTTCAAATCCAGCCTCAGACACTTACTAGCTGTGTGACCCTGGGCAACTCACTTAATTGCTGTCTGCCTCAGTATCCCCAGCTGTAAAGTGGGGGTTAAGAATAGCACCTCCCTCCCAGGGTTGTTGTGAGAATCCAATGAGATGATTTCTAGTAGGGTGCCTGGTACACAGTAGGTGCTTAATAGATGTTTGTTCCCTTTCTTCCTTCCTCCTCAAGGCCACAGACACCTGGGACTTTATTCTTGTGTCTGACCTTCAGAAGACAAATATTAAACGGGACTATCGTCGGCAGAGATTCATGGCTGAACTTGAAAAGACAGGTTTCACTATCAAGGTGGGGCTCCTGGCCCCCAGAGGCCTTGGCCCAGACCTTGGTGAGGGGCCCGGTGAGGGAGAGGTTGAGGGGCTGGCTCTTGGGTTTGGGATATTACTAGGATGGGGGTGGAGGAGGGGCCCTCTCTGGGGCCACTACCCTGCGCACCAACCTCTGTGACCCCCCCCACCCAGGAAGTAGAAGACAAAAGAAGGCTGTTCTATGGCATCAGGGCTCACAGCAGGATCTTCAACCAGTACAGGGAGCTGCTGAAGGACACCGACTGCTCCTCCCCTGGCGCCCTGCCTGAGGGGCCTGTGCCCACTACCACTCGGTGAGTCCCCACAAAGCTCGATTCTAGCCTGCTGCCTTGGTCCTCCCCCAAATCCCGGTAGTGCTGGGGGTGGGGGGAGCAGAGGAGGACTTCCTTGGGGAGCTTGGTGTGGGAGAGACACAGAGGTGGAGATTGGGGAGCCCCCAGGCTGGGGACACAGACTTTCACCCTGTGCTCAGGCAGTTCAGTCTAGGGTGGGGAGAGAAAGGCAGCAGACCAGGGCCCTGCCCCCCAGAGCTCCTGGACTTTGGGCCCATGAGGACAGAGGACTAGGGCCCTGATCCCTGGAGCTCCCAGACCGAGCAGACTGTGAAGCCTTCTCCCTGGTCCTTTCCTGTGGTTTAACGTCTTCCCTGTTTCTCTCTGAAATGTGGGAAATATCAGACTCCCTCCCATGGGCCCTTTGGAAGATTCCTGATGCTGAGAGTTGCTGTCTGTTTCAGAATTCGCATCGTTAACTTCATCCTGAGGAAGAAGGAGGTGGATGGTGGTAAGGAGATGCCCCAGCTCCCTGCCTCTCTGCTGCAGGGTCCTGGATAGAGAAACTCTGCCTCAGGCCTCTCCCTCCTAGACCTGACTACTGTCCAGTTCTGAGGAAGTCTGGCAGGACAGATGAGTTAGGAGGTCCTGGTTCCACTGCAGGGCCTGGGAGGGGTTTGTGCTGGTCCTATTATCTCTGGAGAGGGCTGTGTGAATGGACTGAGAGGTGGGCAATCCCCGGGCCAGAGGAGCTGTGACTACTCCTGGGAGGGATGTGGAAAGGGGCATGAATGGCTCTGTTTCTGTGGGGCTCAAAGCTCAGGTCTGTGCAGGGGTGGAATGTCCTCTTCAAGCATGTCTGGGGTCCTTGGCTTCTTTGGGAGCCTGGAAAAGGAAGGACACTTCCAGGCTATGGCTTATGGGGAGGAGGCATGGACAGGGAGCCCTGTGACCCTGACTTGTCTCTCCTAGAGAAGTTTGATGATCTGGTGAAGGACCATGTGTTTGAGACCATGTTTCCCCTCCACGAGGTAGGAGCAGGGTAGTCCTGGTCAGAGCAGGAGGAAAGAGGGCCAGGGGCCTGTGTCCTGGGAAGGTCCCTCCTCGATGGGGCAGGGGAGGCCCTGGGGGGTGTGTGAAAGAGTGAAGGGCCTGGGATGGGGGATCTGAGGAACAGAGGCGAGGGGACCTGGGGCCTGGTTCTCACCCACTCCTGTGCCCAGAGGGCAGAATTTCTGCGGAATAACTGGGCCCAGTGGAGAGACATTTTCTACAAGCAGCCAATTGACACGATTAGGTACCGTGGTCATCGTAGGGGGAGGAGGGCTCAGTTTGGAGGCCCCCAGTCAGTGGGCAGGCTCAGTTTGGGGGTTCCTGGCCAATGGGAAGGGGCTCAGTTTGGGGGCCCCAGTCAGTGGGGGAGGCTCAGTTTGGGGGCCCCAGTCAGTGGGCGGGCTCAGTTTGGGGGTCCCTGGTCAATGGGAAGGGGCTCAGTTTGGGGGCCCCAGTCAGTGGGTGGGCTCAGTTTGGGAGTCATTAGAGGTCTGTTTGGGGGCCCAAGGTTGAGGGAGGCCAGGGTATCCTCCTCAGTCTGCTCATTAGCAAAATTAGAACCTGTGGCCCCTTGGGGTCTGGGCCCAAGACCTGATGTGAGTCTGCTACTGCTGCTGTCTCCCCACAGAAACTACTTTGGGGAGAAGGTGGCCTTGTACTTTGCTTGGCTGGGCTGGTATACCGTGATGCTGGTGCCCGCGGCCATCACTGGCGTTCTCCTCTTCCTCAGCAGCTTCTCTCTCTTTCACGCCAGCCAGATCAGGTGGGAGGAGGGGCCTTGAGCTTGGGGGGCGGGGCAAACGAGATGAGAAAGGCAGAGGGTTTAGTGAGGCCTCTTCATTGCTCTTTCTTTCCATTCCCCTCCAGCAAAGAGATCTGTGAGGCCAATGAAACTATCATGTGCCCACTCCAAGACCATCAGCACAAATACTGGAGACTGTCAGAGACCTGCACCTTTGCCAAGGTACCGGTCGGGTCCTCTCCCCTGGGCAGTGGGGTGTCCATTTTATAGACAATGAAGCTGAGACCAGAAGCAAGACCCAGGGTCCAGCAGCAGACTGGGTGATGGAGCCCTGGGCTGTGGGCAGCCTGCACCATCCCCCAGGAGCAACTTGTCTTTTCTGCAGCTCACGCACCTCTTTGACAATGAGGGCACGGTGTTCTTTGCCATCTTCATGGCACTGTGGGGTGAGTGCACGAGACTGAGGATGGGAGATGAGGGGAGGAAGTTTCCATGCTTCCCCCATGCTCACGTCCTTCTCCCACGGATAGCCACTGTGTTTCTGGAGTTCTGGAAGAGGGAACGGGCACGGACCGCCGCCAGCTGGAAACTCTATGGGTGGGACGAGGACCAGGTATGGACTGGCTCTGTCCTGTGCCTGTGTCGTCCTGGGAGGGACCATGCTTGGCAGCTGGTGGCTGTCCCCTGTGTCCCCAGGAGGAGCTTGCCATGGAACTGCTCAATAACCCCGCCTATGAATTACAGAAGCACCAGCATTCCTACCTGCGCAGTAGTGCCATCCTCATCTTTTCCCTGGTCTTGGTACTGCTGCTCCACAGAGGTGGACGGGGGCAGGGCGGGGGCACAGGGTGGGGAGGGAGCTCTATAGCTGGGCATGGGGGGAGGTACTGAACTGGCAGATGCCTCTAGGCCCCCTGGTGGTGGGGATGCCCACAAAACATTGGTGGGAGGGTATGTGTGGGGCGCCCATGTGGGCCACACCAAGCCCAGGTGCACACAGCCCTGGCGACTCATTCTGCCACTCACGCCCCCAGATCTGCTTGCTGATTGGCATGGCCCACGTCCTGGTTCTCTATCGGGTCATGGTCACCTTCTTCTTCAGCCACTCAGCTTTGCCTTTCCTGGAGCAGCGGCTGACCACGGCGGTAGTGATCACTGGAGCCCTGGTGCATTACATAATCATTGTGGTCATGACCAAGGTGACTGGGGCCCCCAAGAGTGCATGGAAGGATGGAGGAAGGGGAGGGATGAGCTGTCCCTTTCTCCAGGGTAGCACTGACCACCCCAGTCACAGAGGGCCAAGGAGCTGAGCAGAGATGACCTGCCCTGCCCAGGGCTGCACTGATCATCCAGAAACAAAGGGCTGAGGGGAAATACAGTCTCCCCATAGCAGGGATTCACCAAGCAGGGCCTCCCTCTTGTATGCTCTGCTTGGCCTTGGGGCTGGGGCCCAGCTGGGGGGCTTGGCTCCCTGAGGCCCACGATGAGCCCCGACCCTGTCCCTCCCCAGGTAAACAAGAAGGTAGCCTTGAAACTTTGTGACTTTGGTAAGTAGGTGGGATCCTGGGTACTAGAGAGGCTTGGAAGCAGCCTCCAGGAACTGGGGGGAGGGGCTGTGGCCGGTGCCAATACCGTTTGGGGGCCCCTGATCTCGGGGTTCTGGGTATCCAGTCGTGACTCGAGGCCCCTGAGCATGTGGGGCTCTGAGCCCTGGCTGGCCAGAGTTGACTTTGGCCACCAGGACAGGCAGCTGAGGCTGGCCCGCTCCTCGGAGGGTGTGCTTTGGCACAGCCTTTCTGTTGGGGGCTCAGGCATCCTCTCGGGCCTCGCCATTGGGGCTCCTGCCTCTTCTTCCCAGAGAAACCTCGGACATTCTCGGAGCGAGAAAGAAAGTTCACCATCAAGTTCTTCATATTCCAGCTCTTCACCCATTTCTCGTCCCTCGTCTACACTGCCTTCTTCCTGGGCAGGTGAGGGCAAGGACAGATGGGCAAGGGGATGAATGAGCCCACAATCCCAGGTGGACAGCCTCCCTTCTAGTCTGGGATCCTGCCTTCATCCTCTCCTGGTCTCCACTGTGCCCTTGGCATTCCTGGGACCCTCTCCCACCTGCATAACTCTCCAGGGGGCTAGAGACTTTGGGGAGCTTTGAGAGGCTGGGGGCTCCCTCCTTAGTGTCATTCCCTTCTCTGCATCCCTCTGGGCTGTCTTCTTTCTTTTCTCCAGGATAAACGGGCACCCGGGAAATCAAGTCAAGATTGGTGGTCAGTGGAGGCTGGAAGAGGTCCGTTTTGGGTCCCAACGGCCTCCTTTTCATCCCTCACCCTCAAGTGTCTAGCACTGTGTCCATGTGGTGCCAGCAGGGCTTCCCTAGGGTGGAGAGGAGACCTTCAGACTGCCCTCAGGCTCTTACTTACCTTGTAGTCAAGGAGGGCTCCCTGGGCCTAGGCCTGAGTCGAGCCTCGGGCCTGGACATAGGCAGGTGGGAGGAGGGGAGAATGGGTAGCATCATGTGGACCTGGGCAGGTGTTGGGCAGCTGGAGGAGAGAAGGCTGCAGTCTGAGCAGTTTAGTGGGGGCATCACTGAGAGTGAGGCAGATTGGAGTTGGAGGCCAGGGCGGGGAACCGGGCCTGGGCCCTGGCCTGGAGGGTGACTCTGCTTCCTCGGCCTTCTCCAGTGCCACCCCAGTGGCTGCATGATGGATTTGTTTGTGCAAATGGCCATTATCATGGGCCTAAAACAGACCGTCAGCAACTGTGTGGAGTACCTGAGCCCGTGAGCAAGCCCTTCTGGGGCCCTGCCCGGCTGCCCCCTCCCCGGGACCCTCATCCTCAGCCCTGCCCGGCTGCCCCCTCCCCCGGGACCCTCATCCTCAGCCCTGCCCGGCTGCCCCCTTCCCCGGGACCCTTCATCCTCAGCCCTGCCCGGCTGCCCCCTCCCCGGGACCCTCATCCTCAGCCCTGCCTGGCTGACCTGTCATCTCTGATCCCAGTACCCAGCTCAGGTCAGCTGCCTTCTCCCCTGGGACCCTGATACTTGACCCTACTATACCCTTCTTTTCAATCTCCTACCTCTCCCATATTTGACCCTGCACCAGGTGGCTGACTTATCGCATCCGGAAGCTGAGAGAGTGGCCCCAGGGAAGGAGGCTGCATGATCCAAATCTGGAGGAATGGCTGAAAAACTATTCCCTGAATGAAGTTAACATTTTCAGCCTGTTTGACGAGTTCATGGACATGAGTGCGTCAGGGTATGGGGGAGAGGGGAGAGACAACCTCACCTCTGCCGTGGGCCCTGGGAGAGGGTGGTGATCAGTCTGAGGCTGAGGTAAGCGGCATCTCTGTGTCCCTTGGCGGTATCTAGTGGTCCAATATGGTTTCACCACCATCTTCGTGGCTGCCTTCCCCCTGGCCCCACTCTTGGCGTTTTTTAGCAACCTCATTGAGATCCGTCTGGATGCCATCAAGATGGTGAGACTGCAGCGGCGCCTGGTACCCCGGAAGGCAAATGACATTGGTGAGAGCCTGAGATGGCAGCCCTGTGGACTGCTGCCTGGCTCCCTTGGGCGGGGTGTGAGAGGACACAGCTTTGTGTGGGGTAGACAGGGAAAGGAGAGTTCAGACAGGGGAGACTGAGGCAGAACAGGCTCAGACTCACCCTCAAGTAGGTGATAAGGGGGGCGGGGGGTGAGGAAGAGAGAACAGAGAAGAAGCCCTGGGCCCTGAGCTCAGCTCCGGGTCCAGCTGGGACTTCCTGTTCCTAATTCCCCCCAACTCCTCGGAGTCAGTGGTGGTCCCAGAGGATCCCTTGACTTTCCCCTAACCTGACCTTCCCCAACCTTCCAGGGACCTGGCTGCAGGTGCTTGAGGCCATCGGGGTGCTGGCAGTCATCACCAATGGGATGATCATTGCTTTCACGTCTGAATTCATTCCCCGTCTTATGTACAAGTACTACTATGGGCCATGTAGCCGGGGAAGCAACGTCACAGCTGAGTGAGCAGGACGTGGGCAGAAGCAGGCCCCTTCTGTTTCCCAAACCACTCCTATGGCCCTGTTCCTGCTCCCTGACCTGGGTGGAGGAGGAGGAGGAGGAGGGGTTGGCTCAGGTGGAAGGAGGGAGGACTGTAGACTCATGGGCCCACAGACAGAGCTCAAAGGGACCTGAGAGGCCAGAGGAGGAAACTAAGATAAGCTCTTGGCCCCATGACTTCTGTGTCCCTGGTTACTAAAAGCCTTTCTCAGGAAAGGATGAGAGGCAGGACTTTCGGGGGTCGGGGCTCCAGGTCCCCACAGAACCCAGGTGTTCTCGGGTCTAGCCCAGCCCTGGGCCCTTGGCAGGTGCTCCTTGGCTTAGCAGAGCTTCCTTCATGACGCGCGAGCATGGCACTCGCTGTCATCGTATCTGGCCCAGCAAAGGGGATGGGGGAGCCTGCATTTATTTTTGGGGGGGGCAAGAGGAGCCTTGTTTGCCCTTCCTGTGTTCCCCAGGACAGAGCAGGGCACAGTCACATCTCCTCCTCCTTGTCCTGCAGCTGTATGACCGGCTATGTCAACCACAGCCTTTCTGTTTTCCGCACCAAGGACTACAAGGACCGCATCCCAAGCCAAAGAACAGAACATGTGACTGAGTGCAGGTGTGCAGGCTGCCCAGCAGACTGGTCTCCAGTCCCCTCCATTCAGCTCTGCTCCTTTCTGCAGGCCCAGGGCCTGATGGGGTGGCAGGGCAGGGAGAGGAGGAGCCAGCTTGGCCTCACAGAAGGAGAGCTAGGTTTGGAGTCATGGGAGGCCTGAGCTGGATTTCAGCCTCTAGTACATAGCTGTGAGCAAATCCTCTGCCCATCTGAGCTGTGATTTCCTCAGCATGGTCCATGCCCCTCTCAGAAAGCTCTGGAAGCCTTGGGTACCAGAGAGATGTCAGTTGTGAAGGGGATGACTTCGTCAACAATCAGCAGCAAGGCCAAGGACCCCAGGGACTCAGAGTCCTCCCTCTCCAAAGGGGAAGGGAGTGGAGGGGTAGAGAATCAGAAGATGCTAACATTGAGAATCCTTGTGTAGGTGTAGGGAGGTGAGGGTGCAATGAGGAGGTGTGGATGGAGTGAGAAGGGTGGATGGGGTGAGGAGACATTGATGGGGTGAGGAGGTGAGAATGAGGTGAGGATGCTATGAGGAGGTGAGAATGAGG
>NW_020953954.1:264671-318003 GCF_900497805.2 Vombatus ursinus | reverse complement strand
GTATGAATAGAGTGAGGAGATGTGGATGGGGTGAGGAGGTGAGAATGAGGTAAGGAAGTGTAGATGAAGTGAGGAGGTGTGGATGGGGTGAGGAGGTGAGAATGAGGTGAGGATGTCTTGAGGAGGTGAAGATGCTGTCAGGAGGTATAGATGGGCCAAGGAGGTGTGGATAAGGGGTGAATCACGGGGCGCAGCCTTGATTAGAGAGGGGAGCACTTCACTAGACTCTCCTGCCTCTCTGCTCACAGGGTCCCTTCACAGCCCCTTCTCCCACTCCCAGGTACCGGGATTACCGGAACAAGGTGGATTACAGCTACTCCAGTGAGTTCTGGTTCCTGCTCGCGTCCAGGCTAGCCTTTGTCATTCTCTTTGAGGTGAGATCCAGTTGCAGGGGTAAGGGGGAGGGAGGGAGGCCTGCCTGGTGAGGCTCCGGGCCTCAGACTCCCCTAATGAGCCCCTCTCACCCCTCAGCATGTGGCATTGTGCGGCAAGATCATCGCTGCCTGGTTTGTCCCTGACATCCCCCAGTCTGTGAAAAACAGAGTCCTTGAGGAAAAATTTGAGAATCTGTGTAAGAAACTACGGTATGAGAAGGTGCTCCCAACTCCCCCTCTGGCCCCTCCCCTGGGGTGCCCTAAGGGGGAGGGGTGCTCCCAACCTGCCCTCCTGGCCCCTCCCAAGGGTTCACTTGCCCTCCCTCTGGGAGTTGGGGGGGAGGGGCGCCCAATTCTGAGAACACTCCCTGGGGCTTCCTTTCTTCCTTTGAAGGAGATACTGGACCTAAGCAGAGTAGTTGGGTGTCTCCAATCTGATTCTCCCTCCTCCTTATCCTCTCTTTCTTTTCTCTCCTCCACAGCCTCAGCTCCAGGGTCACTGATGTGTAGAGAGGCTGGAAGGAGCAGAAACACCTAAGGTGGCCCAAAGCAGCCTCTGTCCAGCCTGGATGCTGTATGACCTCTGAGCCCCCAGGGCTCCAGCGATTTCCTCTGCATCCTCTCTGCCCCTGGGGTACTGGGAGATGGGGTAGCAGTATTGGAAGGATAGGGGAGCCCTCTGTGTGTCCCTCCTTCCTTTGTGAACAAGCCCTTAGCCCGTCAACCTGGTCCCTGGATCTGATCAGGAGCACCTGAATGGAATTTCTGCCCAGCTACACACTCTTTCAGACCCAAACTTCAGGGCTGCCCTTTGTCCAGACAGCCTGTCTTCCCTGGAAGGACTGAGGCAGGGCTGGGTGAATCTTCCTATATATTGCCTCAGTGGGTAATAAAATGATTTTTTAAGTGTGGTTCCAAGTGTGATATGGGGGGCCCGGAAAGAGATCCATTCTTCACAGCAGGCTGGATTCCCAGAGCAGGACTACCTTCTTCTCCCCTCTTGAGTTTTCAGGAACCCTGAGGGGAACTGAGTTTTTTCCTAGTACAAGCCCCCAGCAGGTATGGTTCCTCATTGATTATGAGTCAATATTAATTAGCCAGCTAGATTTAGCCTTTAGAAAGATATTTACTAAAGTGGGAGGGTAAGAACAGTTGGTAGAAAACTCTGCCTCCCTCCCCTAGCTGGGGTCACCCTCTCCCACAAATCCACACAGAGTTCAGGGGATGTTGTAAGAGTGTCCCCATCCACTGCCCTCCCAGAGGCTAATTGAGAGTCAGGAACCTTCCTCCAATGAGCCTCCCCTCCACCCCATCTTATGGGCAGTCACCTTGGGTCCCCACTTAACAAACTTCTATTGAACACCTACTGCGTGATGTTGAGCCTGGAGAAAGGGATGGACAGAGTCTCTGCCCTCGGGAAGCCCAGGGTCTAGAAGACAGAGGCACATCCAGATGATGGGGGCTCTCAGAAAAGAGAGAGACCCTTGAATGAAGCATCCCTGGAATGGAACCTGGAAGCCTGTGCCCTGGGCTGGAGACAGGGTTAGGGATCACAAATGTCCATTTTGGGAGGGAACAAAGCTGGAAGGGTCAGCTGAGGCAGATGGCCACTGACCTGGAGGGCCAAGAATTTGTTGTTTCTTCTAGAGATGATAGAGAGCCACCAAGGCTTCTTGAGTGAGAGAATGGCAGGGTCAGGGGCCTTCATAGCCTCGTGAAACACTAGGGGCAGGAATATGAAAATGGCAGTGGCTGCCTTCCAGGAGCTTACAATCTAATGGGGAGGGCAAGGTGCCAGATGAGGGCAGTCAGGTGGAGAAGGAAGACATGGCCAGCCTGAAAGCGTTCTACATGGAAACCTTGAGAGGTGCCCTCTGCCTACCCTGAGGAAAGACCTGGAGGGCACTTGCAGCCTGAAGCCTGGAGCTGGGAGCCAGGAGCCAGACCAGGCTCCACCCCTCTGCCCCTCAATCTCCACCAATGAGGAGAGCCCTATGCAAATGACCCTGAGCTCTGGATTACTGGGAAATGGAGAAAGGTCTGGTGAGGGAGGTGCACCGGGAAGGGGGGCAGCCACTGCCAGGGTGGGAAAGGATTCAGAAGACAAGCAAGTTTAAAACGATACTAATAACTAGCACTAACATATCTTTATAATACACTTTATTTTTTTTAATTTTAATTTTAATTTTTAACAAGTGTTTTTAAAACTTTGGGTTACAATTTTTCTCCTTTCCTCCTTCCCCACCCACCCTCATTGAAAAGGCAAGCATCTCGATACAGGTTATAGATGTGTAGTCATGCAAAACACTTCCATAGTAGTCATGTTGTGAAAAACTAAGTATATTTCCCTTCATCCTATCCTACCCCCCCATTTATTCTATTCTCTCTTTTGACCCTGTCCCTTCTCACAAGTGTTTACTTCTGATTATCCCCTCCCCCAATCTGCTCTTCCCCTCTATCAATCCCCTACTCTCTTGTCCCCTTCCCCCTTTATTTTCCTGTAGGGTAGGATAGATTTCCATATCCCATTGTGTATATCATTCCCTCCTTAAGCCAAATCCTTTGAGAATAAGATTCACTCATTCCCTCTCCCCTTCCCCCATTTCCCCTACCCTGTAAAAGCCTTTTCTTGTCTGTTTCATGTGAGATATTTTACCTCATTCTACTTCTCCCTTTCTCCTTCTCCCACCTCTTAATTTTATTTTCCAGATATCACCCCTTCATCTTCAACTCACCCTGTGTCCTCTATCTATCTATCTATACAAACATTTAATTTTTCCCCTCCCACTACCCTAATACTGACAAAGGACTCATAAGTTACAAATATCATCTTTCCCTGCAGGAATGTAAACAGTCCAACCTTAATAAGTCTCTTATGATTTCTCTTTCCTGTTTACCTCTTCCATGTTTCACTTGAGTCTTGTATTTGAAGGTCAAATTTTCTATTCAGCTCTGGTTTTTTCCACAAGAATACTTAAAAGTCCTCTATTTCATTGAATTACCATTTTTTACCCTGAAGGATTATACTCAGTTTTGCTGGGTAGGTGATTCTATGTTGTAGTCCTAATTCCTTTGCCCTCCAGAATATCATACTCCATGCCCTCCAGACCCTTAATGTAGAAGCTGCTAAATCTTGTGTTATCCTGATTGTGTTTCCACAATACTTGAATTGTTTCCTTCTGGCTGCTTGCAATATCTTCTCCTTGACCTGGGAATTCTGGAATTTGGCTACAGCATTCCTAGGAGTTTTCCTTTGAGGATCTCTTTCAGGAGGTGATCGGTGGATTCTTTCAATTTCTATTTTGCCCTCTTATTCTAAAATATCAGAGCAGTTTTCCTTGATAATTTCTTGAAAGATGATGTCTAGGCTCTTTTTTTGATCATGGCTTTCAGATAGTCCAATAATTTTTAAGTTCTCTCTCCTGGATCTATTTTCCAGGTCAGTTGTTTTTCCAATGAGATATTTCACATTCTCTTCTATTTTTTCATTCCTTTTGATTAGTGTTACAGTGCCTTGATTTCTCAAATTGTCCCTATCTTCCAATTTCTCCATTCTAAGTTTTAAGGAAGTATGTTCTTCAGTAAGCTTTTGGACTTCCTTTTCCATTTGGCTAAGTTTGCTTTTAAGGGCATTCTTCTCCTCATTGGCTTTTTGGACCTCTTTTGCCGGTTGGGTTAGGCTATTTTTTAAGGCGTTATTTTCTTCAGTATTTTTTTGGGTCTCCTTTAGCATCACTCTCAGTTTTTCCTCTACTTCTCATACTTGCTTCTCAAAAGCCTTTTTGAGCTCTTCCATGGCCTGGGACCAATTCATATTTTTCTTGGAGACTTTGGATGTAGGAGTTTGGCTTCGTTGTCTTCTTCTGGTTGTATGTTTTGATCTTCTTTGTCATCAAAGTAAGATAAAATAGTCTGACTCTTTTGCACTGCTTGCTCATGATCCTGGCCAATTACTTGAGTTACAAACTCTTTGTTAAGGTAGGAATCTGTTTCCAGTGTGGAGAATGTACTGTCTCAAGCTTCACGGGTTTTCTGCAGCTGTGTTCAGAGATACTTCTAGGGACTTCTAAATTTTCAGTTCTTCCAAGGTGCTATGATCAAGGGCAAGGTGTTTACTCCTTTCCTGGCCCATGCTCTGGTCTATGAGAACTCTTTTTTGTCTTGGAACTGTAAGGAGGGTTTCCTCTGCACAGCCACTACAAGCTCCACCACACCAGTGCTCCTCCTTGCCCCAGGAATGCCACCCAGAACTTTGACCCAAATCCAAGCACGGGCAAAGCAAGAGAATCCTGCACCAGCAGAGAGATCCCTGCAATCCCCCTATGATCAGCCACTCGATTCCCTCTTAGTCTGTGGGCCAGAAGCTCAGGAGGCAGCTGCCGTCCCCACCGAGCTCGGGGACTGGAACTGAGATCACTGGGTTCTCTCTCTCCCTGCTGACACAGACTTTTCCCACTGATCTTCCAAGTTGTCTTTGGTGTTCATGGGTTGAGAAGTCTGGAAACCGCCACAGCTGCCTGCAATTCAGACCTCTGAGGCCTGCTCCAGGGTTGGCCTGTGCGCCCACGCCAAACTGCGCTCCTCTCCCATCCTGGCGTGATATACCTTTCCGATCGATCATCCAGGCTGTCTTGGGCTGGAAATTTGTTTTGCTCTGTATTTTTGTGGGTTCTGCTGCTTTAAAATTTGTTTAGAGTCATTTTTTATAGGTATTTGGAGGGGTTTGGGGGAGCGCTCAAGCAAGTCACTGCTTTTCCTCCACCATCTTGGCTCTGCCTCCATCCTCTATAATACACTTTACAAAGAGTATCTATTTGATCCTCACAAGCACCCTAGGAGGCAGTTGCTATTATTACTGTTTGCATTGTACAGAAGAGAAAATTGAGGCAGAGGAGAAGTGACCTGCCCAGGGTCACCCAGCTAGTTTTATCTGAGGTCAGTTTTGAACCCAGATCTTCCTGCCTCCAGACCTAGTGATCTGTGCACTGTGGCACCACCAAGCAATCTTCAGCTTGCAGCAGAAGAGTCAGTTGAAGGAACTGGGAAGAGAAGACCGAGGCAGGGGCATGAGAGCTGTGTTGAAAAGGCTGTCCTGTGGAAGAGAGATGAGCCTCATTTGGCCTCACCCTAGTGGGCAGAAGCGAGAGTCCCAGGCAGAACAAGTCAAAGGGCCGCTTTAGGCTGGATAAGGGCTGGCCTAGTCTGGAGAGGCCATCTTGGGCTGTGGCAGACTCCTGACCTCCCTAGGGGTTCCCCTTGTCAGAGACGTTTGTGGAGGGGATTCCTGGAAGGCCTGAGTGGCCCTGAGGCTCTCTCTGGCTCAGAGATTCCAGGAGAGATGGAGGCTGCCTAGTCCGGATACCAGGGACACAAGATCCTGCCAGAGCTTACAGTCTAACCCAGCAAAGCAACATGTGTAAACATACATTTATAGGAAGGGACTACAAAATGTTATGAGGCGATCGAGGTGGGGCTGGGCCTTGCAGGAACCAGCAAGAGTAGTAAGAAGAAGACCTCAGGAGGGAGCACATGTCACTGCCTCTTGTGGACATGGCCCCAGACTGGTTACACCACACATGAGTGAGCAGTGCAAAGACATGGAGGTGGGAAATTTGTGCCTTGGAGAAGGAACAGTAAGGCCATTTTGGTGGGGTGTGGTGCATGTGTAATAAGGCTAGGCAGGGAGGTTGGGAGCAGGCCTTTAAACGCTGAACTGTGGAGGGTGAATTTGGTCTTGGGGGCGGTAGGGAGTCACTGAAGCTTGAGAAGGGAAGTTACAGTCGGGGTTGCACTCTCATTTTCGTGGTTGTGTGGAGCCATCTTTGATGATGGCCTGCTTGAGGATGGAGAGAAGGCAAAGGCTATCCGGGGTTAGATTCCCTAGCTCTGAGGTAGATTCGAGAAGACTTGACAAATAATTGGATGGGGGGAGGGAACATGGGATTGAAGGGAGAAGACTGAACCCAACCTGGATGACTGAGAGAATGGTAGTGGCCTCGGAAGAAGTAGGAAAGTTTGGAGAAAATGGGGCCTTAGGGGGGAGACTGGGACTGCCACAGTGCTAGGGGCACGTGCAAAGTGCAACATTTGGACAGTGAGAAGGCAGGAAGGGAATGGTTAGCAAATCTGTCATTTCCCGTCCACCGCCCTTGCTCTGAATGTAGGGTCGCCTCCCACCCCGTGTCAATGAAGTTCCAAGGGAAGAATCCTGGAGGAGATTTAGAGCCTGGGAGGACGGCAGGTCCTGCCTTCCAGGGGCCCTAGGAGCTCTGAGGTCAGGTCTTCAGGTCTCCCTCCCTCCCTCCTTGCCTGTCTTCTCCTCTAACAGAGGATGAGGGCCAGGTTCCAGTTGCCTAGGTCCCTCTAGAGCCAGTCTGCTTGGGGCCTCGTCAGTACCAGTTCTGCTCCTCCCCCTCCCTGGGCCAGAGGGAGGAAGGGAAGGAGAGAGGGCGGGGCTGCACCTGCCTGAGCTGCCATGCACCTGTCCAGGTGAGACAGCCGGCCCACCTGACTGGTCAAGCCTCCAGTAAGAGGGACCTGGGGGAGCCATGAGGCAGGCTGCAGGACTCAGGTCTGGACCCCTCTCCTGGGTGGTTTGGGGGGAAGGGTGGGATTGGAGTGTGGTAGCAGAGCTTTAGGGCAAAGGCAGAGCTGGTACAGGCAGCCAGGCCCCGGGGGGGGGGGGGGGGGACTTCCTAGGCCAACGGATAGTCACTCAGCTCAGGACTGCCTGCTTAGCTTCCTGCCAGAGCAGAGAGACTAGCCCCTCCCCCCTCCCCACCTACAGCTAGGAAGGCTCTTCTCCCTGGCCCCAATGCCAGAGGAAGAGAAACAAATGGGAGAGAGTCATTGGGAGGTGAGGAGGAGAGGAAACAGGACGGGATCTGGGCCTAGACAGGAAATTATCAGGGCTACCTTGCCTGGATGCTGGGCCATCAAAGGACTCTGTTGATTCTCCCTGGAAGGCCTTGTTGGGGGTGTGAGGAATCTTTCTTTCCTCTCTCTCACATTCTATTCCTTCTGTGATACTTTCTCCTTCCCCTAACCTCTAGCTGTCTCCCCTTCCCCAGGAGGTCTGAGGGATGGGGTTGAAGGATAAAACTGTAGCTTTCCAGGATGAAATACTATGGGGAAGGGAGAGAGAGAAGGCAGGTAGACTTCGATGGGTGCTGGGCCTTGCTGCTTCTGGGCTGTGACCCAACTGGAAAGCCTTTGGTCACTATTCAGTCCCCCTGCCCTAGGCATTAGAGCCCTCAGCTTCTGGGCCTGGCCTAGGGTGTGTAGTCAGCCAAGGGAACTAGTTTTCAGGCCTGACCCAGGGAGAAGGAAGAATGGATGGATTCATCTTTGGCTCAGTCCCTAGTTTTTGAGAGGGGTAGAGAAGAACTGAATCACCTCACAGTTGTGTCTGAGCTGTGGCCTGGCTGGCTGGTCTGCTCCCCCCACCCCCCCCAGCCCCTGGTACTGGCACTCAGTGCTAGGGCTGTGTTTCCTGTGCTTCCTTCAGGATCAGTGGTGCTGGGTGTTTCCCATCCTTGGGGACCTGGTATTTAATGAAGCCAAACACAGCCTGCTTCTGACAATCCAACAACCTTTCTTGTAGGCCTCTCTAAGCTCTCCAGTGCCCAGATTATTTCAAAGTGTTTGGGGGGAGCCTTAGGAGGTACTCTCAGGGCATGAACAGCCACACAGGGGCTGCCTCCTTCCAGTGCCAAGTTTCAGGAAGACTCAAGGCAAATACAACATTGGGAAACTTGCTGTGCTATTTGTTTGGGGCATTGCTAAAATGTTTGGGGGCTTGCCACAATGTTTAGGAACTTGCAATAATATCTGAGTGTATGCCCTAAGGTTTTTCTGGGGGCTTATTACAATGTTTAGGGGCTTGCCAAAATGTTTGGGTATTTGCTATAATGTTTCTTTGGGGGCTTGTTACAATGTTTAGGAACTTGCAATAATATTTGGGTATATGCTATAACATTCTTGTGGGGCTTGTTACAATGTTCAGGGATTTGCGACAATGTTTGGGGGTTTGCAACAATGTTTACTATAAAGTTTCTTTGGGGGCTTGTGGCAATGTTTAGAAGCTTGCCACAACATTTAGGGACTTGCTACAATGTTTGAGTGTTTGCCTTACCACTTCTTAGGGGACTTGCCACAATGTTTGGGTATTGCTATAATGTTTTGTGGAGAGACTTGCTACAGTGTTTGGGGACTTGCTAAAATGTTGCAAGTTTTCTTCCAACCAGGGCACTGATTGTTGTTGCCAGGTGTCGCTATGGGGTTAATAATGTCTGGGTGGGGTTTAGGTTGAGGAAAGGATGTGACCACTGAGCCAGGAAGCTACAAGGGAGAAATTCAGACAAAAAAAAAAAAAACAAAACAAAACAACAGAACCCAACCCCTAAGTACTCGACTTCTTTTGTGACTGTGTGCAGGAGCTTTTCTGAACCAAAACAAGCTTATAACCACTTCCGGGGGGAGGAGGGGGTGGCAGGCTGGCTGGCAGGGGCTCTCACCTGTGGGGACAGTGGCAGGCAGCAGGAGCTGGCCTCTTCAGAAGGCCCAAATCTTGTTTTTAAACCCAAGCAAATGGCTGGACCTGAATCTGGAAGAAAGCGGCTGAAGACAGGTGACTGACCTCCTCCAGACTGGGCCTGCGCCCACGGTGGAGAGAGCAGCTTTTGTCTGGTGGGAGGAAAACTAAGGTGCGGAGGTCAGATTATGGGACGAGGAGGAAGGGAGAGGGCGGTGTTTGATAGATACGGTAAGGGCCCCTTTAACTGTTAGCCTTTAACTAGTCCCGTGCTTACCTGTTTATTGATCGCCTTCATTCTGCATAGTGCCTGTAGCCCCTGACTGGCCTGGGACAAGTTGACCACTGAAACCTGACCAGACAGGACAGGAAAGAGCAGAGCCCCAGGCTTTGCTGCCGGCCCTCTGGCTGACCTAGCTGAGGGCCTTCCTTTGGGCTGGTCCCGGTTGGGAGCAGAGCTGACTTCGGCCTTCATCTGAGCAGTTCACAGAGAGGTTCCAGAGGCAAAAGTCCTCCTGGCCCGGCCATGGCAGGTAGGGTAGACTCCTGGAAGGGCTTGCTGGGAAAAACTAGGGAGCTACTCAAGGCTTTTTTTTACTACAGCCTGGGCCAGAGTTGAGGTCTGACCCCATGTCTCCCACAACATGCTCTACTCCCACGTGGGCCCCAACCCCTTACCCTGAGGTGAACAAATCTTGCTGCCCTGGTGCTCAGAGGATGCCATGGCCCTAAATGTCAATCAGAGGGTCCTTTAGTACTCTGAGCTTGAGGGGGAGGAGGGAGGCTCCCAGTCCTGAAGAACCACTTCCAGTCAACTCTAGTCTGGCTGTGGTTGGGTGGTTTGGAGAAGATGTTCCACCCACCTCACTTTCCAAGGGGCCAGAACCTTCCCACAGCCCCCAAAGCTTGTCAGACATGGGAATCTTGTCTTCGTTTGAGAGATGGAGAAACTGAGGCCTGGCAAGAAGTGACTCAACCAAACACACAGCAAGTCAGAAGCAAAGCCAGGTCCAGGGCCCAGGTGTCCTGACTCCCAGTCTGGAGTTCAGGGCTTCCTGCCCTCATCTTTGCCCCTGCCACAGGGCTAAGTCCCTTTGTCTCATAGCCACATACCCCTCACCCCCAAGGAGGATTGTGACTGCTGCACAATGTATAATCTTGATCTCAAGGGGTTGTCCCTTCCTTTCTCTGTCCTCAGTTTTCTCATCTGTAAAATATGAGGGTTGGATGAAGTAATGTTTAAGTTCCTGTCTCGGTCTGAGATTCAAGGAATCTTGTGATTGTATCACAAGTGGGTCACGTGGTGACTCCCAGGGATTCAGAGCAAGTGGGAAACAGGAGAGCCCAGCAGTGGCCAGCAGCAGCAGCAGCAGCAGCAGAGGTCGGCTAGATAGAGAAACGGCAGAATGAGGAGCTTCAGAGGGTTCTGGCCTCATGGCAAAGGAATAGGGAGCAGTACAGCAGCAGGCCAATGTTCTCTCACCAGCCCAGCCTCCACCCTATACTGTGCATGGAGCTCAGGACCATCCCTGCTCCAGGGCTGTGGTAACAGAGTCCACTGGCCAAGAAAGGAGAGAGTCCCCAGCACAGGATCTGCCTGTGACCCTGGCCACCTTCCCTGAAGGACTGGAGCATCTGTGAACGTTCCATATGCCTTAGGGGTACAGGAAGATACCCCTGTTCCGGTGGTCAAGGGCAAATCACTTGTGAAGTGACTGCCCTCTGGGCCACCAGGCTAGGAGGAAGAAGGGGAGCCTGAATAGACAAGCCAACTGACTGCCATGTTTTTCAGGGCCTGGTCCATCTGAGGTTCTCAGTGTAAATGACTGGTTTTCCCCTGCAGATCTCTGTGATGTGGCTCCCACCATCCTCACCCCCTTGAAGAATCAGGTTCTGGTACCAGCCCTGGATAGCAAGGTTGCTCTGAACTGCACATTCTCAGTGGCCTTTGAGGCCCACTGCCCCCCAGCTGTCCAGTGGCTGAAGAATGGCCATTTGCTTGGGAACCACAGCCTCTATGACATTCAGGAAGTCTTCTGGTAAGGATGACTCTGAGTCTGAGGTGCCCAGAGACCAAGACTGGGGAAAGAAAAATAGGCACCTCCAAGTGCCACCTCCCACCCTCCCAGACCTAGAGGGCAAGCAGGCTATGACCAGTGGCAGAGACCTCCCCCACCCCAGAGATGGGGAATCTGACTGCCTGGTTACAGATGGGAAGACTGGGGCTAGAGAGGAGTGACCACTCCAGGCATAGATTGACCCGCTTTACCCAGGCCCTGAGGGCCCCATAACTCTAGCCCTAATTCCAAGGTTGCAGAGGGATAACAGCCCAGACACAACTCTCCACCCCTTCCCTCTAGAAGTTGAGGAGGGGAGTGACTGTCTTGGACACTGGTTGAGGTGGGGTGTTGGGGGGAGGTGAGAACAATGACTTCTTGGGAAAAGTGAGGTAGTGAGGGAGAAGTACTAAGGAGTGACTTGCTGGAATATAAACCTCAATAGGCTAGTGACCATCTGGGACACAGATGAGGAAGGGGGGTTGAGGGGGGAGAGATTGTGTGGACATTGGAAGGGAGAGGTATACAAGAGGATTAGTGATGAATGATGGCCTAGGGCACACACACACACACACACACACACACACACACACACACACACACACACACACACACACACCCCTTCTTCTCTCCCCTCCTCCCCTTCCCAACCCCCCTCCCCCAAACAATGTCTCCACCTATGGGACGGTGTCCAGAGACTAGCCTGGGGCCTGCGTGCTCCAAAATTATCTGCTTCTGGATCCAAACCCCTCTCCCATCCCCCATTCTCCAGCTGCTATGGGAGTTCAGCTCAATGTTAGGCCAAGGCAAAGTGTGTGTCCTACCTGCAGCCCCCATCCCAGGGACTCGGAGCTCTAGGCTCAGTCTTCTCACTGCAGGGGCAGTGACTGGGGCCTCCCTTGGGTCTCCTCAGGGGTGGGGCCAACGCATCTGAAGGGATCGTGTCTAGTGTCCTGGGGGCTAACCTGACAAGTATCCAGGACTATGGGACCTTCACCTGCACACTCCGGAATCTCAGAGCCTCATTCACCCTGCAGAGGACAGGTATGACCATAGGTGGGGGCCAGGCAGGGGTCTGCATGCCTCTTGCTGCCTTGGGGGTGCCCAGCTCCAGGATGGCCCTTTCTCCTCCTTCCCAGACCCTGCAGGCCACATCCTGGCTGTCCTCGCCTCTCTCCTGGTTCTGCTTGTCCTGTTTGTGGCTGCCCTGCTCTATGTGAAATGTCATCTCCGTGTATTGCTCTGGTACCGGGACAAATATGGGGATGTGGAGATGAATGGTGAGCAGCTCAGAGTCTTGGGGGAGGGGAGCTCAGACCCTGTGGGCTGTGACAAGGTCCTGCCCATCCTACATCGCGCCACGGTGGGGGTTGTATTCCCCCTTAGGAAAACAGATACTGTTATTACCAAAACAGTCTGGTCCTGGCCAAGAAATGAAATAGAATGGTAGATTAGTGGAAGAGATCAGGGACAGATCATGTGATGGTAAATGACCATAGTAATCTAGTATATAATAAAGGCAAAGATCCAAGCTTTTGGAACAGAAACTGGGAAAACTGGAAAACAGTATGGCAGAAACTAGGTATAGGCCAACATCTCACACCATATACCAAGATAAGGTCAAAGTGGGGATGTGATTTATGCATAAAGGGTGATACCATAAGCAAATTAAGAGGCATGAAATAGTTTATCTGTCAGATTTACGGATAAGGGAAGAATTTAAGACCAAAGAAGATATAGAGAGCATTACAAAATATAAAGTAGATAATTGTGTTACAATAAAATTAAAAGGGTTTTGCACAAACAAAACCAATGCAACCAAATTATAAGAAAAGCAGAAAACTGGGGGGGGGGGGAATTGCAACAAGTATTTATGTTAAAGGCCTCATTTTTCAAATATATAGAGAACTAGGGCAAATTTATAAAAATACAAGTCATTCCCCAATTGATAAATGGTCAAAGGGTATGAACAGGTAATTTTCAGAAAAAGAAATCAAAGCTATCTATAACCCTATGAAAAAAAGCTCTAAATCACCATTGATTAGACAAGTGCAAATTAAAACAACTCTGAGGCACCACATCACACCTATCAGAGTGGCTAATATGACAGAAAAGGAAAATGTTAGATATTGGAGGGGATATGGGAAAACTGGAACACTAATGCACTATTGGTGGAGCTGTGAACTGATCCAACCATTCTAGAGAGCAATTTGGTACGATGCCCAAAGGGCTATAAAACTGTGCATACTCTTTGATCCAGCTATACCACTGCTAGGTCTATATCCCAAAGACATAAAAAGGAAAAAGGACCTATTTGTGCAAAAATATTTATAGCAGCCCTTTTTGTGGTAGCTAAGAATTGGAAATTGAGGGGATGCCCATCAATTGGGGAATAGCTGAACAAACTGGTTCATGATTGTAGTGCAATATTATTGCGCCGTAAGAAATGATGAGCAGGCAGACTTCAGAAAAACCTGGGAAGACTTAACATGAATTGATGCATAGTGAAGTGAACAGAATCAGAACAGCACACACTGTAACAACAATGTTGTTTGATGAAGAATTGTGAATACCTTAGCTTTTCTCAGGAATACAATGATCCAAGACAATCCCAAAGGACTCATGATGAAGCGTACTATTTGCTTCCTGAGAAAGAACTAATATTGATTGACTATGAACTGAAGCAGGCTATTTTTCACTTTCTTTCATTCTTTTTTCTTTTACTCGAATCATCTACAAAATGACTAATATGGAAATGTTTTACACAATTGCACATATATAACCCAGATCCAATTGCTTCCCATCTCAGGGAGGGATGGAATTTGGAGCTCAAAACTTTAAATAAAAATGTTTTAAGAATTAGAAAATATTAAGCTAGACTGCTACCAAAAAAAGAAAGTAGATATCAATGCTCATGGGCCAGGGTGCCAGAAACAAACAGTGCCAGGGCCAGGCAACTGATCCCTTGCCATGTTCTACTGGGAGGCAGATCAGTGGATGGAGTCAGGAAGACCTGAGTTCAAATTCAGCCTCAGACTCTTACTAGCTGTGTCACACAAGGTCACCCTGGGCAAACCACTTCACCTTGGTCTTCCTCAGTTTCCTCATTTGTAAAGTGGGGACAATATCAGCACTCACCTCTCAGAGTTGTTACAAGGATCAAATGAGATGATATTTGTAAAGCACTTAGCACAGTGCCTTGCATGTAGTAGGCACTTAATAAGTGCTTGTTTCCTTCCTCCCTCCCCTCTTTCCTCTCACCCTCCCTTCCTCTCTCTCTCCCTTCCTCCCTCCCTTCCTTCCTCCTTTCCTTCCCTCTCTCCCCTCCTCCCTTCCCTCCTTCCCTCCCTCCCCTCCCTCTTCCTTCCCCTCCTTCCTCCCTTCCTGTCTTTCTCAGATGGGAAGCTCTATGATGCCTACATCTCTTACACAAGCTCTCCAGAAGATAGGAAGTTTGTGAACTTCATCCTGAAACCACAGCTGGAGAATCGACATGGCTACAAGCTTCTTCTGGATGACAGAGATGTCCTCCCCAACTCAGGTACAGCTGCCCTGGGCAGCTCTGCCTCAGCAGATTCCCCTCCATGCACCCGGGGCCTTTTCTGATGGGATCCTCTGACATCCTGAGCCCCATCTGTTGGCCCTCACCGGTCTCCTCCTCCCAAAGCTGCCCAGAGGGGCTTCCCCTCCCTGGACCTCCCTGACTAACTCCCCTTCCATGTCCTCTCCTCCAGAGCCCTCTGCAGATCTGATCATGAACCTCAGCCGATGCCGGCGTCTTATTGTGGTTCTCTCTGATGCCTTCCTGGGCCAGGCCTGGTGCAGACACAATTTCAGGTGCCACAGTGGGAAAGGTGTGTGTGTGTGTGTGTGTGTGTGTGTGAGTGTGTGTGTGTGTGTGTGAGTGTGTATGTGTGTGTGTGTGGTGGTGGTGGGGGAAGGTTGGTGGTCACATGGCCTTCTGGGTCTGGAGCTCAGGATCTCACCCCTGCTCCTGACTCTGGTTGGTATAGGGAAGGCCTGTGGAGGCTCCTCGAATTGTCCCGAAGGCCAATCTTCATCACATTTGAGGGTCAGACCCGCAATCCCTTACACCCTGCTCTCCGCCTGCTTCGGCAGCACCGACAAGTTGTGACCCTGCTACTGTGGAGGCCAGGCTCTGTGGTAGGAGGGGAAGGGAGTGCCATGGTCTTTGGGGGTAAGGGGGCTCGGTGGTAGAAGGGGAGGAGGCCACTGTGATCGTTTGGGGGGCAAGAGCTCTGTGGTAGAAGGGAAAAGGGGTGCCATGGTCCTTTAGGGATGAAGAGAACCATGGCAGGAAAGGAAGGGGGCTTTGACGTCCACTGAGGGTAATGATGGCTTTGTTTCTCACTGGCCGCCATGTTCGATGGGTGTAAATGCAGTGTGTACGTTGAGTATGTAACCCTCACAATCAGGGGGACTGTTGTGCCATGAGGCTGGTTTTCATAGTCGATGTCTAGAAACCTCACATTTGTGCCCACCTAGAGGGTGTACCCCACCCCCAGCCCAGAACCCCCTGAGCAGCATCTGAGTAACATCCCTTGGTCGCCTTGTAGACGCCCTCCTCCGACTTTTGGAAGGAACTGCGCCTAGCCCTGCCACGAAAGGTGCACTACAGGGCCCTGGTGAGTGACCCTCAGACTCAGCTACAGGAGGACAAGGATCCCATGTTGACCCTCCATGGCGGCTTCTTGGAGGGCCGGCCTGGTCCAGACCCAGACCCTGACCCTGACCCCGAAGGAGACTTGGGTAAGAGCCCCACAGCAGGGCTTGGGTACAGACATGGCCCCTGAGGCCATCAGTCTGGTGCAATAGGAGGCCTGGGGAGGCCAGTTGGGTTGGGACCATGGCTCTGGGGCCCACAAGGGTAAGCTCCAGGGTCTTAGCTGGGACCAGCCCATGATGTCCTGGGGGCGGGTGTGACATTGGCCCAGCTTGGGTGACCACACAGGTGGTCCCTTGTCCACATGAACACATCGCAGTGTCTCTGCCTGCTTTCCTGAGAGCACTGGCCTGTGTCCCTTCTACCCCCTCCCTCCACTTTGCTGCGAGGGTAAACCCATTGGGAATGGAAGGTCTGGCCCAGTCTGGCCCCGTGGGCTTGAAGTTGGGGGTGGGGGAGATAGGGCAGTCACCTTGACCCTGACTCTCTCCACAGGTGTGAGGGGACCCATCTTTAAAGACCTGCCCCCTCCACGCATGAGCCCAATCCCTGAGCTGCCAAGCCTAAAGGCTTCTGGTGGGGAAACCCAGCGGAATGAGATTGATGTCTCTGACCTGGGATCCCGCAACTATGGGGCCCGCACTGACTTTTACTGCCTGGTCACTGAAGATGACATGTAGGCCTCCAAGGACCTCCCGCCTGTCCTTGCTCTGGGGAGCAGGGCCTTGGACTGGGGGAGGCAGAACCTTAGACTGGGGGGACAGAGCCTTGGGCTAGGGGGCAGGGCCTTGGGCTGGGGAAGCAGAGTGGGGCAGTGAAGAGAAGAGTGCCTCCTTCCTTTAAATCAAAAGCCAGTACCCTTCTCTGGACCTGTTTGTTTCTTGTGCTACAAAACAAAGAGATTGGACTGCATGACCCCTAGTGGTTCCTCCAGTTTGAAATCTAGGACCCTGTGGCTCTTTGCTCAATCTCCTGAGACTCTCAGGCCATGCAGAGCATAGGGTTAGGATTACTCTAACCCTAAATGCCTGATCCAGGGCATTCACATCTAGGGCCCTTGAGCCCCAGGCTTCATCCTGTTTCTGTTTTCTGCCAATAAAGTGACAATTCCTATATTTGGCACTGAGCTTGGCTCTTCCTCAGGGGGTGTGGAGGTCCGGGTTGTCCCACAGCTTGTCCAAAACTTCATTCATCCTTTGTGTGCAAGTTGGGGGGTGGTGTATGTGTGTGGCATCTTTCACATATCCTTAGAGCTGAGATCTCTTCTTTCCAGAGAATCTGCCCCCATCCCCAGCCACAGTCAGAATTCTACAGTGACAGCCCTGACATCCTGGCAACCAGTAGGGCCCATGCCTCCTGGGGAGGGCCTCATCCAGCCTGGCCTGTCCCAGCAAAAGTTGCTTCTTCCATTGGGTTCCTCTCAGAAAATGCAAACACACACCCACCAGACCAGTGTCTTTTTTATTGACCCAACCCCAGCTCCAGCCCCTCCCAGGCCAGCCTCGGGCCCCTGACCCCCAATCCATGGCTGTGACTGTATGTCATGTCTGGCTGGGTCCAGCTACTCCCTGTACCAAGCACTGGGGAGTCCCTGGGGGACACTGGGGCCATAGCAGCAGTGGCCTCCAGAGATTGGAGCCCCCCTAAAACACCAAAGGATTCCCAAGCATCCCTACACCCAGAAGCCAGGGGCTTTTGCCCCATCTTGATAGCCAAGCTCACCCCAAAGGCCCCAAAGTTCCCCCAAGTGCTGGACATGTACTTAGTGCAAGCCCTCCCCCTTGAACCATTCTGTAAGCAGTCAGCTTGCTTCAGTACCCCACCCAAAATGGCAGTGGGGGCCAAGAGGCCAGACCTGGACAGGTCCAAGGAGACAGGGCCAGGGGCCAAGAGGCCAGGACAGAGCCAAGCCAAGATAGTCCCATGCAGTGGTGGGGGAGGGGTCCATTCAGCCCCCTTCTCCCCCACACCTTTTCCTCTTCAGATGGTTTATGGACCCAGGAAATCCTCCTTCCGATAGCCTTTCTGCAACATGGAGAGGAATGAGTTAATGGGAGTGCATTGTCAAGTCAGAAAGAATGGATCTGTCTCTTCCCTGTTCTCCCAGGTTCCCATGTCATCTTGGGTGCTTTCTGCCCCCATCCTATATCTTGAGCAGTGTTCAGTGTGCTCAGCACGTGTTCACTTACCGCCCGGAAATCCCGGTGCAGTTTGCTGTACTGCCACAGGTTGGCCAAAAGGCTAGAGGCTGCTCGGGAGGACTTTTCACTGTCAGGCCTGTTGGGGAGGAGTGGAGAGCATTAGCTGGTGCTGGTGGGGAGGCCTGAGGAGGAGAACCCCAGCCTAGGGAGAGGAGAATCTGATTTCTCCCACTTCCTGATGCCTCCCTCCCCTGTTGTCAGGGCTTGGTACTGACCCGTCCCGCTTTTTCTTGATGTAGATGAGTTTTCGGAGGCCATCAAAGTAGAGGAGGTCACGGGCAGCGATGGGACTGGCCACCACCAAGTTGTTGAGCACTGCTATGATGTTGACCAGCACATCTGCTGGAGGAGGCTTTTCCCCAACACTCCCTGGCAGTTTCTCAATCAGATGACTGACCACCTTGGTGGCTGCCTCCCTCATGGGTAGAGGGCAGAAGTCAGAAGGTGTCAGACAGCTTCCCCAAACACCTCCTTTTCTTGGAGCCAGGGTTGCATGAGCATTCCCCCCTCCCCCTGTAACTCCATTTCCTCCCCTCTGGCCCATCAGCCAGGACAAGAGCAGTAATATCAGGCCATGAGCCAGTTGGGACACAGGGGATGAGGGAATCATTGCCCCTGGACCTTGAGGGAGACTCACACATCTCATCCTTGTTTCGGGCATTCCGTGATAGATTTCGGATGAGGCCAGTGAGTGAGCGCAGCTGGTGATGGTCAGCTGTCCGAACTCGGTCCAACAAGGGGTTCAAGATGCGTTCCTGCTCCAGGGCTAGGCGGCTCAGCACACCTGCCCACTGTGGGGCAAGGAAGGGTTGAGGGGTCTGGGGGTTCCCAGTGTCCCTCTGCCCCCCAGATCTTCCAAATCAGCTCCTCCCCAGGATGGAATGTCCCGCTGCCCCTGGACTTTCCACCAGGGGTCACCCACAGCTCCCTAGTGTTTCCTCCCCTCTCTCTCTCTCTCTCTATCTCTTTCTCTCTCTCTCTCTCTCTCTCTCTCTCTGCAATTCTCTTGTTTTTATACATCCCTGGCCTGAATCCTGGTCCTCTGGCCCCAGGCCCTCACCCTTCGGTCCCCGGCAGTGATGTTCTGCAGGGCTCCGGCAGCAGCTTCTGTTGTGTGCCTGTTCAGCTCACATCGTTGAAGAAGTCGGTTGTACAGACCCACAATCTGGGGGCTCCATAGCCACTCGAGCCCCTTGGGATCCTTGGAGACCTCAGCAAAGGTCAATGTATCTGTCGCCAAGGGCAGCTGGGGAGGTGAGGGGGCTGTGAGGCCCAGGCCCAGCTCTCAGAGTGTACCCCTTTCCCTGCTTCCTTCCTCCCCTCCTCCCTTGGATCTTAGGATGGGGAACCCTCCTCACTTCCAGCTCCCCATCCCCACCATGGCTCCCCCAAGCCCTTGCTCCGAGGGTCACTCTGCTCTTGGCCATGCTGCCCACCTCAAGCTTCCTCCCTCTGCCTCACTGGCTCCCCAGCCCCTCGCTCCTCAGATCTCTCTCCAAAATCATCCAGGATTGCCTCTTCCAGCCTGTGCAGCCTAGTGTTGCATCTCTGAGCCTCAGTTTATCCTTCTGTAAAATGGGCCCTGTAGGCTTGCACTGTGAGGTTGATAGGTGGCCCTATCAACTTTAGTGCACCCCCCGTCTCCCCAGCCTCTAAGCTCCCCAAGGGCAACAGCTGCCTTTCTCAGGGCTCCCTGCTTCTCATTGCCTACCTCTCGCAGCCTCCTGCTCTGGGGGGTGAAGCAGCCCACGACCTCCCCCGGCCTCCCGGCCCCGGCTTCCCCACGGCCTCGGCCCTCCAGCCTCTGTAGCGCCGAAGGCGGCATCTCGTCATACAGGCGGTAGGAGAGGTTTCTGAGCACACACACTGCATTCTCCACGCTCTAAGGGCATTGGGACAGGTCAGTGGTCATAGCCACTGTTGGGGTGGGGGATGGAGCCGGGGAGAGAGTGGGAGTTGGGGGGGGAGAAGGCTCAGATCAGAAGGTGGACCCCCCCCCCAGGAGGACAGACTTGGGTGGGGGCAGGGATGGGAATGCCCTCGGTCTTCTCCACCCTCCCTGGCTCAGGGCCCGCTGACCTTGTCCTCACACTTGCCCACGTCCAGGGCATGGTGGATGTAGGTGACCAGGGCATCCACCAGGCCATGGCACTCTCGCATCCTCTGCCGTGTGGCCTGGGAGGCTGAGCTCAGGTTTCTGGGGCAAAGAAGTAGGGGGATCAGAGGCCATAGGCCCCTCTGGAGGAAGGAGAGCTTGGCTTGGGATTCTTTCACGAGGCATCCTGACTCCCAGTAGGGCCTAGGCACTGGGGTGAGCCGATGAGTTCTGTCCCCCCAGAGACCCTCCAGGCCCCCTCAGGATGGGCCTGGGTCTCCCCACTTGGGCCCCCAAAGGATCGGACTGGAGACAAGGATGACTGCAACATGTGTGAGGCGCAGCTGGGTCAGGGAAGTCTGGCTGGGCACCTGAGGAAGCCTGTGGCATTGTAGAAGATCTCTGCCTCAGAGGCATTCTGCTGGATAAGGGGAGGCCCCCCAGAGCCTGAGAGGGGGCTCAGCACCAGGTCCGTCAGCTGCTCCAGGGTGTCTCGGGCCAGGCGATCCTTCAGGTGGTCACTGGATGATAGGTTCCACAGAATTCCTGAGAGTCGGAGATCAGGGGTCAGCAGCGGGCTCCCCACCCTCTGGAAGGAATCTGACTCCCTCATCTGGGGCTTGAGCAGGAGAAAACTCCAGCCTCCCTCCCCTCTCCTGCTCCTCCCCCTCCATGGCCATGAATCTGCTCAGACACGCATGAGCACATCTGGCAGTGGCGGGCCTGGCCCTGTGGGTGGGGGGGGGGGTGGGCAGCCCCAGCCTGACCCGTGACGTTCTTGCGCAGCTCATCGTCCTGTTCCCGCAGAGTCCTCAACAGCTCAAAGATGCCGTTCTCCTCCACCAGGGCCAGTTTGTTGTCTACGTTATCATAGATGAGGTTCCGCGTGGCCCCGGTCGCATGCCTCTGGACCTCCTGGTTGGCGTGGTTGAAGAGTTTCACCAGCTTCGGCACAGCCTGGAGGCTGCGGGCCTAGGGACCGGACCAAGGTCATGGGTTACGGGCAGCTCCTCGGGAGGCAGCAGTCAGGCAGGGACGGCTCCCCTGCCCAGCCCGGCCCTCACCTGCTTTTTGGCTGCTGCGTCACTGTAACACTTATGCTGGATGTAGGCTGCTCCCAGAACCTGCAGGTTGGGGTCTGAGGCCATAAGGTACTTCACAGCTGAGGGAAGGTCGATGTCGTCAAAGCTGTAGGGTAGGTAGCACGTGTGTGGGAGTCACCTTCAAGGGCTGCAACATCTCTGAAGCCCAGACTGTCCACTCCCTACCCCCCAGCCTCTCCCCCACCCCTCACTCCTGGTCCCCAGGCCCCCCCAGCCTCTCCCCCACCCCTCACCCCTGGTCCCCAGCCTCCTCCAGCCTCTCCCCCACCCCTCACCCCTGGTCCCCAGCCCCCTCCAGCCTCTCCCCCACCCCTCACCCCTGCTCCCCAGCCCCCCTTACTTCCTTACATCCCCTGCTTCCTGCGGCTTACCCACTGCTGAGCCGTTGTAGAGTACGATGACCCCCATAGCTGTCTAGGCCCCGCACATCAGGCAGGTGTCCAGAGTCAGCCAGACTGAGGCTGAGGCTGCGGACTGAGGGGGCTCGGGCCACATGCTCCAGGCCTCCACCAGCTCCCACCGAGGATGTTGCCCGGCTGCGGTGGCTGCTCTGGAAACGCTGCAGAGTCCTCATGGCTGGGGCTCGGATGGTCCGGCCTGGGGCTCCATCTGCAGCTTCAGGCCAGTCCAGTCCCCCTGCACGACTGGAGGTTGAGCTTGCCTGTCGCTCATAACTGAAGGCCCTGTAGGAAGCCCCTCCTGGAGGCTCAAGCTGCTCAGACACCACACTGTAGCGGTCATCCAGGCCTCCGGGGGGGCCCGCCACCAGGCGCAGAGAACGCAGGCTCAGCGTGTCGTAGTCAGCCCTGGGGCCAAGGCCCCCACGGTCATGGTAGGAGACAGGCCGGGGTGCTGCTGGGACTGCAGGCTGGGCCCCCACATAGCCTGTGGACCCATAGAAGCCACCTCCATTGTGCACAGAGCTCACCCTCCGGCCACAGCTTAGGTCCACAGCAGAGCGTGAGGACCAGGCTGCTGTCCCATATCCTGGCTTGGAGATGGGCCGGAAAGTCTGTGGGATGGGGGAAGGAGGTGGTGAGGAGGGTAGGGGTGGAGGGTGGATAGCCCCCTGTGTCCAACCCAGGCCTCCTCCCCCCAACCCTGCCTGGCCTAAGGTCCAAGGGGTTGGGAATAATATGGCCTCCCCAAGCCTTGAGTAGGGAGGATAGGGGAGGACTCACCGAGGCCTTGTCCATGCTCATGCCCTGGGAGCGGGAGCTGAAGCCAGCACCAGACTGCATTGTGTGATATTGACCCCTGGAGACACCTGGGGAAGAGGGAGGGAGACAGGCGGTCAGTGGGCAGAAAGCTGGGTGACCAGACTGATCCCCTCGGTGGCTAGATCTCCCCTCCCCACCCCCTCACCCCCGCCAGGGACCCTAATCTCTCTGCCAGTCAGACCTTAGGTCCTTGCCTATGAAGGACACAGGAGGGGACAGAGATTGGAGGACCGTTGTTGAGTTCTAGGTACCACGGTTCAAGAAGGACACTGATAAACTGGAAAGCGTCTGAGGAAGGCAACTGGGGTGGGGGAAGACCTGGAGGCTGTGTAGTATGACAACGGGCTGGAGGAAAGGGGGGTCAGTCTGCAGAAGGGAAGTCCCCGGGGAACTGGAAAGCTGTCTGTACCGAAGAGCTGCCTGGTGGAGGTGGGCTCTGCCCTGCTCTGCTGGCCCCAGGGGGAGGGCCAAGAGGTTACAGAGAGGCTCCCTGCAGGGAAGGGGCTGTCTGGTGGAGGAGATGTGCTTTAAGCCAAGACAAGGTGACCACAGGATTTTGAAAAAGGATTTCAGTTATACACGGAATGCACTGGAGGACTCTTTGGCCCCTTCCAACCCTGCGGTTCTTTGGTTCTTAGCTAAGGAGACCCCCACAGACTTTTTCTCACCCCTCATCCTTCCCAAACTTGCGGTGCCTCTGACATCACAGATCCTCCTTTTCTCTGGGCTCCTCTCTCCTCCACTGGCTTTTGTCTGGTGAGTTCCCCCTCCTCCACCTTAGGTCTGCCTCCTCGCCATTCCTGGAATTCAGCCCCTCCAACCCCAGCCTGTGCTAGTCAACAGACATTGAACACCTACCGAGCATTAGGCGGAAATGAAATAGTTGATGCTGTAAAGGGCCCCTAACTGATCTCTTAACCTTAGTGTCTCCACATCTCTCTAATTCATTTTCTTTCTTTCTTTCGAGAGGCAATGGGGGTTAAGTGACTTGCCCAGGGTTACACAGCTAGTAAGTGTTATGTATCTGAGGCCAGATTTGAACTCAGGTCCTCCTGACTCCAGGGCCGGTGCTCTATCCACTGTTCCAACTAGCTGACTCTCTAATCTAATTTCTACTCAGCAGAGGTGATTTTCCTAGAGCCCATGGCTGTCTACGGCACCACTTTGATCAAAAATCTTAAGCAGCTTCCTGATGCCTCTAGGATAAAAAATGACTCCTTAGCTTGGCATTCCATGCCAGTCTGGCCCCAACCCACCTTGTCAGTTGTATCTTCTACTCTTCTCCCACATTGATCCTGCCCCTCCAGCCAGGATGATCTCTTCCATGGCTCTTGAAGACATCATTTCTACTTGCTCTTTGTCTACTTTCTGCCCATCTTTCAAGGCCCAGCTGACATCCAGCCTCCCTTATTTCTTTTCTTTTTTTAAAATTTTTTTTAGTGAGGCAATCGGGGTTAAGTGACTTGCCCAAGGTCACACAGCCAGTATGTGTCAAGTGTTAGGTCTGAGGCCGGATTTGAACTCAGGTCCTCCTGACTTCAGTGCTGGTGCTCTATCCACTGCGCCACCTAGCTGCCCCTTAGCCTCCCTTATTTCTTGAGGCCCCAGATTTCTTTCTCTCAGTATCCTTTGCCAGTAAGGTCCTGCTGCCTTCAGGCCTGACCAGCCAGACTGACACAACCTTCATATCTTCATCATCACAGTCCTCCCTTGTCCTGATTGTCCTACATGTGTGGTTTTCAGAACCACACCACTATGGGATTCCTAAGGGCAGGGGGATGTGTCTCCTCTTGGAAAGGAACATGGTAGGCAACTATGAGTGTGTCATCAAACAGGAGCAGGTGGGTAGCTGGGTACCAGGTATGGAGGTGATTTCTCCTCAGCCCGGCATCCCTGCACCATCTGAGAAAATGGTCTCTGTCCCTGGGCTGGGGAGGATGGGACTGAAGCCCCAGTCCCACTCAGGGTCTCACTGCTATGGGCTCTGCCCATAAACAGGGCACTCCTGGGTATATGGCATCCCCTGCCTGCTTGATCAGAGGCAAAGGAACTGCCACTAACAATCTGACCAGCCCCATGTCCTTTCCTGCCAGAGCCAAGAGGGTGAGAGCCCTGGTTTCCTGGTGCCTCTGCCATCCTGTGCTGCTGAGTCCCTCCCAGCTCCTCTTCCCCTAATGCCTTGGGGCATGGTCTGCCCAGGTAGTCCCCCCAGTCATCCCCTTTCCTCCTGTAGCATCCCCTTCCCCTGTATCCTCTGGAATACCTGACCTCCCTAACACATTCCCCTTCATCCCTGACCTCCTCTTCTCCCACTCTTTCCATCTTTTTGCACTCATTTAACTTTGTCCACTTTCTCTGGTCTTGGGGAGCCCGGGGAGGGGAGGCAGTGCATATACATTCTCCTTCATGGCCCCTTCTCTGCCCTCCCTAGCGCCTGCTCAGCAAGATTTGGAATATGGAATTTATAAAAGCAGCTAGCTGCTGTCTCTGCCTCCAGGAGCAGGGATGTCCCCAACCTTTATCCCTAGCCCCACTGTCCCCCTGGCCTGCTGTCCTCCTGCCTTTCCTTTGGCTTCTCTTGCCCCTCCCTCCCACTTTTGCCCAAGGTTTCCTGGCTGGGTTGGGGTTAGTCAGACAAAGACAGGCTCTTATTAGCGCCTTTGCTCTCGCTTAAGAATCTGACCAAGCCATCCTCTCTTTCTTTTTTTGGCCAAGCCTGTGATTTCAATAGTGTGGGGACCCCCTGTTGGGGGGCTTATGTCCACCAGTACAGACTGTCATCTGTGACCTTGGGTGCAACTCAGAGTCTTAGGGCTGTCATTCCTTTCCAGGCCACACTGTGTTGTCAGAGGCAGGACTAGAACCCAGGTCCTGCTCTCACCATGCTGCTGCTGCTGCCGCCTCTCCCCTGGGCCTCCCTCCCTTGGCTCCCTTCACAGTCTTGACCTCAACTTGGCCAACCCAACTGTATGAGATCTTCTATTCCTAAGTGCCTGGTCCTGGTGAACTTCTGCCATTCATGCCTGGCCAAAACCCGCCCATGGATCACCCTCTGAACCGTCTGTGTCCTCTCTTCCACCTCCTCCTGTGCTGCTGAACACCTCCGGACTGGTCACCCCCCGGACAATCCTATCCCTTCCCCCAGCCGAGGACCTCATTTATCACCTTGCTGGGAGAATGGAAGCCACGGTCCAGGCCACACTGCAGCCCACCCCATCCTCTCTATCCTTGGGAGCCTCCCATCCTCTGTCTGCCCCCAGGCTTCAGTCCAGACCCTTCTTCCCTTTGCCAAGAACTACCAAGTCCACTGCCGCCCTTTCCCTGCCATCCACTCACTTTTTGGCTCCTCGCAGGCTCTGGGAGGCTCAGTCCCATCCTGAACCTCTCTGTGGCCTGGGATGCTGTGGTTGCCTTCTTCCCAGGGGCTTGGTCTCCCTGGGTCTCTGGGACTCTGCTCTTTCCTGGTTCTGGATCTGGGGCCTCCTGGATTATCTTGTGTCTCTCGCCCCTGGTCCCATGGGTGTCCCCCAAGGCTCCATCCTGAGCCTTCTCTTCTCTTCACTCACTTTTTTTTTTTTTTAAAGGCAGTTCCGGTTAAGTGATTTGCCTAAGGTCACACAGCTAATAAGTGTCTAGTGTTTGGTCTGAGGCCGGATTTGAACTCAGGTCTTCCTGACTTGAGGGCTGGTGCTCTATCCACTGCGCCACCTAGCTGCCCCTACTCACTCTCTTAATGAGCCTATTTGCTTCTGTGGATCCAGTTATCATGTGATTCTCAAATCTATACACCAAGACCCACTGTTTCTCCCTGAACTCTGCCTGGCTGGACTTCTTCATCTTGGTAGTTCACTGGAAGGAGCCCTGACTCTGGAGTCAGACACCTGGGTTCCAATCCTATCTCTGACATTTCCTATCAGAGCAACCCAGAGTAAATCACATCACCTTGCTGGGTCCCTTCTAACTCAACCTACCACCCAGGAGCCTAGCGATAATCTCTAACCTAACATGTCAGTGGCAGAATTGTTTTTTTTCTCTCTAAGCCCTCTGTTCTTCCTTCCAGTGCCCCGGGCTGTCACCTTTGGGTCATCTCCCTTCTTCTCTTTCCCTCACCCCTCGAATCTCATCAGTTGAAAAGCCTTGTTGGTTCTATTTACAGAACCATCCTATCCATCCCTTTCTCTCCAGTCCTGTGCTTCTCATCACCTCCCACCTAGACTAGCTTCCAAAGTGGCTTTCCTCCTCTTGTTCCCCCCCTCTCCAATCCATCCTGCACAAGCTGACACGACAACCTTCCTCAGGCACAGGTCCAATCATGCTCAACATTCTTTAGCACCTGCCCCCCTTTAGACCAATACCTCTGAGAAAAACACAGAATTCTCAGCCAGTCATTCAAAGTCCCCTAGCCCCTGGCTCCAGTTGACATCTCCTGGGTTATTTCACATCGGTCTCCTAACATTCCATTCCCCAGCCAGACTAGGCTTCTGGCCATTGACGGGATCACAGACCTAGATCTGGAAGGAAGCACAGAGTCCATGCAGTCTAAACCTGCCATGTACACACAGGGAAACTGAGATGGAGAGGGGCGAAGTGATCTTCTCAAGGTGGCGCAGGCAGCAAATGTCGGAGGTGGAATTCAAACCCAGATCCTCAACCTGACTCCAGAGCCTGTGGACTTTCTCTCTCATGTTGATTTCTGTCACTTCTCTGAGGTGGTCCCCCTCCCTGGAACATACCCCCTCTTCATCAATCCCTGCCCTTAAAAATTCTAGCTTCCTTCGAAGCCCACCATTGGTGCCACTTTTACCCAAAGCCTTGCCTTCCACCCTTCCAAAAGTGGATGAATCCAAGAGAAGGCATCCTGTTGGAGACTAAATTGAGGAACTAGCTGATGCAAGTCAAAATGCTGGGAAGAGAGTGCCTACTCCTCCTAGAGACAGTGATGCAGAAAGAAGCAGCTACAATGTGACACACCCCGGATTTTTGAGAGCAGATCTCAGAGGTTCCAGAGGAAGACCAGACAGGATTCCAGGGATTAAAGGCAGCAGGTGAAATCAAACCAGGAATTGGTCAATCAGTCAGTCAGCATTTCTTAAGCGTCTAGTCTGGGCTAGGCACTGTGCTAAGTACTGGGGATGCAAAGAAAGGCAAGGGCAGCATCCGTCCTCATGAGCTCTCGGTTTGATGGAGGAGACAACGAGCAAGCCAATATGTTTGAACAAGCAAGAGATGGCCAGCAGTCATTTATCAAACACCACGTGCCAGGCACTGTGCTAGAGAGTATCGCTGGAGGGAGGGGAAGTAACCAAGAATGACGTTCTGAAGGCACAAAGGGGCACCATTCCACGATGGAAGACAAATGGCAGTGGCCTGAAGAGGGGTCCACACGGGGAGTTCACCGACCCCATTTGATTTTGTACAGAAGAGGGCAGCAAGGGCAGGCCACAAAGGACCACTAGAGGAGCAGGGCCTGGGCCAGGACAAATGGCATAAGGAGCGAGCTGATGCTACTGACAGAGGCCCGAGCCAACGAATGGCTTGGTTTGTCTTTAAGCTCTCTTGGGAGAGGAAGGAGGAACAAAGAAAGGACGGGACCTTTGCTCAGGGAGGATGGGGCAGACACCAGGGAGATGGCTAAGAGGCTCACAGCAGGGTTGTTTCTGTTTCCTCAGGCAAGGAGAATGGGAGATTTTCCCACCGGGAATAACAGAACAAAAACACCTGATAGAGGGCTGCTCCCCAAGATAAGTAGGGAGACAGAGAGCCTTGCCCTGCCCTTGATGAATTCGAGTTCCCTACTGAAATGAGGGACATCCTTAGCTCCAGAAAGAACTGGCTGACGTGAGCACAGAGCCACTGTCGGTGACATTTGAAAGATTGTGGGAAATGGGAGGAGGGGCGCAAGACTGGAGAAAGATGAGTGTTGGCTCTTTTTTCCAAAAAAAAAAAAAAAAAAAAGGAAGAGAAGAGTCTGCAAACTAAGCGTAAGCTAAGTGGACTTGGATTCTGGGAGAGATCCCCAAAGGATCCTTAAAGGGATAGTTGGTCGACATCTAGAAACGGAAGCTGAGAAAGAATCAACCGAGAACCAGCCTGGCTTCAGCAAGCACAGGCTGTGTCAGACTAAGCTCATTTCCACTTTGGCCAGCAGACAAGGGGAAAGCTGTTGGCAGAGTTTGCCTAGATTGAAGGCTCAAGTTTTTGACAAAGGGTCTCTTACTATTCTTCTGGAAGGATAGATAAGAAGATAATAGAAATCAGTAGATTTAGAATGGATATACTGGCTGGACTCAGAGAAGTCAACGGTTCAATGTCAGTGTGGCCTGAGGTCTCTAGTGGAGGGCCCCAGCGACCTGTTTTGGGTCCTGGGCTGGTTAACCTTTTTATCAATGACTTAGAGAAATGCATAGAAGGCAGGTTCATTTAATACGCAAATCACACAAAGCTGGGAGGAATGTAGTAAAGAGGTAATAGAGTAAGATCCGGGCAGCTAGTTCTAAATCTCATGCAACAAATTGAAGAGAGAAAAATGAAACGTCTTGCCCTTAGTTCCACAAAGTAAAACTGCCCAAGTCTAAGATGGGGGAGCAAGATGAGGCAACAGTTTGTCTGAAAGAGATCTGGGGGGCGTTGTGGCCTACAGGTTCACCATGAGTCCTCCCTGGGATCTTGAGCCCCATGAAGAAGGTGACGAGGAGGCAGTAGGCTCACTGTCCCCTGCTCTAGCCAGACCGTTCCCAGAGGACTGTGTTCTGTTCTAAGGGCCACATTTTAGGAAGGTGGTTGACACTGGAGCATGTCCAGAGGAGAGCCACTGAGATGGTGAAGGGCTGAGTCCATGTCCTTGGGGACATTTGGAGGTGGGAACCTCCAGATTTGGGTTTGATCTGGGGAGACAGTTTCTAACCATGAGAGCTGTCCCTAAGTGAAGGGGGCCGCCTCCTTGGAGCACTTGGATGCCCAGTGGTCAGAGATTTCTATTCAGGTCTGGGCTTGGCACAATGCACCTGAGGTCCCTTCCGGATTCTGGGACTCTGGGGGTAGACGAGATGGGGAGAGGGTGGCCAGAAGAGAGCATTTATTCGGCACGTTTAATTCTAGGAATAACTTTGTCCGAGTCTGAGGAGCTGGGGTTCTGCCCCTCTCCTGGTCTTCCCTCAGAATTCTGGGAGCTCCTTGTCAGATCCCTCTCCTAGCCCTTTCCTCTCTGCCCCATGTCCCCTTCCTGCTGTCCCCTCCAGGCTCCAGGGGGCACATGGCACACCCCTAACAAAGGCTTGAGTCTAATGGGATGGAAGTGATAAGCACTGCACCAGGGATTACCATATGCTAAGATGGGTGGGCAGGTGACTATGAGAGGGCAGGTGAGTGGGTGAGACAGAGGGACCAGGCAGGGAAGGGCAGTGGTAGGTGCTCTGGCCTGGACCCAGACAACGCCCTAGTGCAGAGAGGCTGGAGTAGGGGGAGGGGGGCAGGTTCAGACCCTGAGAAGGCCCTTTGCATCCCTGGTGAGAGGCTGGTGGGTGGGAGCAATGTGCAGATGCTGCAAAGGACTGCTTCCTCAGCTGTTCCATCTAGGGGGCTAAGGCCCCAGGAGAGACAGGGCTGCAGCATTTAAGGGGACTGGGATGGGAACTGGACTGGCTGGTTGCTATCCTAACTGGCAAAGAGGAGGAATCGCTGGAGTCCCCAAGGAGGCCCAGGACACTGGGGGAGCTTCCTCATTGGGGGATCCCCTCTAGCCAGCTCTTCTGATGCGTTTGGCCCCCCCCCCCCCCCCCCGTGTACGTTGCCCGGTCAGAGACAGAGCAACCACCCCAGGGGCAAACACACACCCCTTCCTCACCCACACAGGCCTTCCCATCCCCCAGGTCTCCTACCAGCCCAGTTTAATGAGGCTTCATGGGTGGGGAGATTAACCCCTTGACGCCAGGGAGGCTCCGCCGGGGGGGACACCCCCCCCCTTGGGCTCCCCGCACACACCCCTCCCCCCAAATTATAATCATCCTCCTAATTGTCAGGGCTGGCCATGGGTGGCCATCTCTGATGCATTTTACAAACTGTAATTAGTGCCCATATTTGGCTGCCTCCTTCCTGCCCACCCCCTACCCCGCCCCCCAATTGGTGAACTTCCATTCTGCGGCTGAGAAAGCTGAGGCTGAGAGAGGAGGCCACAGTATTGGAGCAGGAGGAGGACTCTGGAGGCCTGAGGCCCTCTGTGGAGTGCCCAAGGGGCAAAGATCCCTGATGGGGTGGCTCCCCTAACCCCTGGGAGGGGTCCTGGGGGTCTGGGGCTTCCTGACTTGTCTCTGGGCATGCCTGTGAGTTCCTTTGTGCCCCAGGGGAACAGCGAAGGGAGCAGGTGAGATCGGAAACTGGGGGAAACCCCAGCTTGGCTGAGAGAGCTCCAGAGGAAGTCGACCTCTCCCAGAGGTCTCACCCTATCCATAATTATCCCCAGACTAGAGTCCGACTGGGGATTCCTCTGGGGCAACCCACACCGCTTTGAGGAAACCCACTTCTGGCCTCCTTTCCTCCCCAAGACTTAGCCCTGACACGGTCCCAAGCAGACACTTGGGCTGGTGCCTCCTGTGTATCTAAGGGAGAGGACTTTAGCAAGAAGTAGCTCAGGGACCCCTGAGGAGCTCACTTCCATCCCCCCCACCCCTGTAGGGCCAGGGATCCCCAGACTGAATCAATCCAAGTCTTCCCCGTGAGTCAGAGAACTAGCTTGGAGTCTGGGCACAATCACAGGCTTCCTGCTGGCCCGCCCTCCCTCACCCTAGAGCAGCCATCCCCCTGCCTTTCCTGAGGCTGGTGGCCTGTGGCTGCCCGCCCTCCTCCCTGCGGCCCCTCGGACCTGGCCCAAGGGGCCCAGCTGGGGTCCCTGGTGCCCCCTCCTCCAATTCCTGGGCAGTGGGTACCTCTGGAGCTGTCTAGGCCTGTGCTGGTTGCAGAATCCGTCAGGGCGCTGGCCAGGGAGCCGTTGACCCTGGAAGGCTGACCCAGCTGGAGCATCCTGGCGCGGACCTGTTCCTGCACCCGGGCCACCTTCAGCCGCTCCCGCTCTGCCTCCAGTGCCTCCTTGTTCTTCTGGTCCAGCTGCAGGTCGGAGGGCAGGGCTAGGGAGCAGACCCCGGTCTCGGGCTGCAGGGCAGAAAGCAGGAAATTACTGTCCTGCATGGTGGCAGGACCAGCCTGGGCCTCAGATTGGGGCTGGGGCTAGGGGCTCAACAGGGCTCGGGCTCTGACCAGACCACCCTGCCCTGCATGGCCCTCCACCAGGTCCTGGGCCAGTGGGTCAGTCGGCTGAGTTCCTAGCTGTCCCAGCCAGCCAGCCAGCCGCGCCCAGGGAGAGACAGCCGACACCGCCCAGGCCTGAGCTCACCTGGGGGCGGGGACACCTGGGGGTAGGCCAGGGAGGGAGGAGCCACCTGCCTCCTTAAGGTGGAATTCCTGGTGAAGGAATAGGCCCTGCCTAGCCCCCAGGCCCCAGGGGCCCTACCCCTCAGCCTCCACCCGCCTCTACTCTCCATCCCAGAAGGCTATGGGGAAGGGCTGGGAGGGAATGGAGGCCTGGGGAGGTCCCAGGGCAGGGGCTGGGCTGGGAAATTGTTGGGACCGGACAGGGCAGGATGGGAGGTACCCAGTGATTATAGTCGTTGCTCTGGAGGGTGGTGGGAAGGTTGCTGACTGAGGCTAGCCTGCTACCTCCCTATTTACCCAAAGCTTTCCCGAGGGCTCAGCTGTGGGCCCAACCTAGCCTGGCATCTCTCCAGCCAGGCCTCGGCTGGGCAGGATATGGGTCCGGGTCTAAATCTATGGAGGTCAGTCACCTCCTTGCCCCTGTTTGGGCACCCTGTGAAATGGTGGGCTCGATGGGATGCTGGGCCAGGCCAGGAGGTGGGGCTGAGTGTCCAAAGACTCTTCATGGACGGAGGAGAGGATGGGTGGGCTAAGGTTATGTTGGAGCCTTCTGGGGGGCTGGGTTACGCAAGGGGTCTAGGGTGGGGATCGGGGTTGTGATAAAGCTGGGTCTTGGGGTTCATTTTGTCCCTTATTCTCATCAATTACCCTCCCTTTTTCTCTCTTATAGTCCCCATCTAGTCCACCAATTTGGGACGCTTTTTAGTTATTCAGACACCCTCCTCCAAGGCTCTCCTTAAGGAGCTGGGCCTCAGTGGAAAATGGCTGCTGCTTGGGGCATCCATCTTAGACGCCCCGGGTCCAGGGGGAGGTGGAAAGCATGTTTCCTCCTAGGGTCCAGGCTTAGTCTTCAGCTCAGCTACTCCTGGCTCAGGGGTAGGTGTGTGTGAGGGGGAGAGAGAAAGAGAGAGAGAGACAGGCCTGGGCAAGCTTGGGGGGCTCTGAAATTCTGATCCAAGAGGCTTCTCCCTCAGACCCATGCCCCACCCCCAAACTGGGCTAGTGCCAGCGCTGCTGCTCCTGCATGTGACGTGGGCATAGGATGGGAGGAGCAGGCTGGTGACTCAGGAGAAACAGCAGAACACAAGTCCACACTAGCAGGGGTGGGGTGGGCGGAACCCAGGCCTCTAGGACCTAGCATTTCAGGCACCCAAAATACAACAGGGCTGCCCCTTCCCATTTGGGGGGTCGTGCCTTCCTGGCTGCTCCCTGAGAACCTGGAAAGATTGGTCTATACTCTGAGGCTCAGTCAATCCAAGAAGGCCACAGCTGCTGGGCTCAGCTACTCACCAGCTTCATCTCAGCCTCAGTTTCCTTATCTGTCAAAAGGGGTCAACACTACCTGCTGGACCTACCTCCCAGGGTTGGCATGAGGAAAGCTGGAAAGAACCTCAGTGAGCAACTGCCCCAGTGCAAGATGAGAAAAATGAGACTCAAAGACAAGGGAAAATGGCCCTCCATAGCAGGCTCCCTGACTTCTGGTCCCACAGGTGTCCCTGCAGGCCTGGATGGCCTTTTCATTCTTCCCTCCTCATCACCAGAGACTCTTCCAGACGCAGCTCAGGCACTCCTGGGGTGGCCTTGGCTTGCGTGGCTGTCTAGCTAGACAATGAGACCTTCAGAGAGCACCTTCCACTATGGAAAACACCCCATCTCTGTCAGTCACTCCCCTCCTGAACCTGTGGTCCTACAGCCAGGCTCTCTGCCAATGACCCTGGGCACAGACTGACCCTCCCTGGCCTGAGAGATGACCTGCCCCACCCCCAGCTCTGATATACCCCCTCACCTTAAGCTAGAGTAGAAAGGGGGAAAAGATGGGATTAGTAAGGGGGGGGGGAAATCAGCAGCAGGTTGGAGGAGGCAGGGACCTACATTGTCCATCTTGCGAAATCTGCTCATCTCTTTGTCCATCCTTGGGGCGGAGAGAATCAAGGTCCTTCAGCTCCTCTCCAGGGCTGCCCCCAGCCTGAGATCCAGGTGTCTCTCGCTGCTTGGACTGTGGGGTACCGGGGTGGGACCAGGTGGATCCAGCTGCTGGGGCAACGCCCTTTGCCTTCCCCTTTCTTGCTGATCCAACCAGTTGCTTCCATCAGAGACTTTGTATTTCTGGTGGAAAAAAGTCTTGGAGACAAGTTTGTACGGAGCTGTAGCTCTCTGGGAGAACCACAGCCTGGCACCAGCAGGCCCTCCTGGCACCATCTGCATCTTGCCAACCTCCATTGGGTGGATCCTGCAGGCACTGGGTTGAGTCTCCTCCCACCCAGAGAATCCAGGAAAACTGGGGCCTAGGGCTAAGTGAGGGGAGGGAGGGTATTGGGGACTTTTCCTGGAGCCCCACTCAGGACACCTCACACCCTCTCAGCCTCTGGCTGGGCAGCTGGAGCTCAGGGCCACAGGGGCAGATGAGACACAGAAGGGGAGATGAAGGTGCAGGGTGGGAAGGGGCAGGGAGCACTGAGTGGCAGGAGCTGGGATGTCCTTGCAGAACAGCTACGCAGCAGCGCAATTAGGGTAGATTACGGACAACCTGAGCAGAATTGCTGGCAGAAAAGACCCACTCCCCAGTGCTGTTCTAGGATGTCAGGAAAGGGCTGGTTTGTGACATTTGGAAAGGGCAGAGGTGACTGATAGGGAGGCAGGCGGCAGCAGCAGGCTTCAGCAAGAACAGGTCCTGCCAGAGGAACCACATTTCCTTTGCGACAAGCTTACCAGACTGGTAGCACAGCAGGAAGATGCTGGAGATTCATTCTGCCAGGGTTTCAGCAAAAGAATCTGACAGTTTCTTGTGGAAGCAGATGCTAGAGAAAGTTGGCTCTGGGTAAAATGGCTGCCTGCTATGTGCCAGACACCACACTGAGTCAATGCCAATGTTGAGTAGGGAAGGCAATATAAAGACCTATGACATGCCTACTATGTGCCAGACACCACACTGAGTCAATGCCAGTGTTGGGGAGAGAAGTGAATAAGCACCCGTAAAGTGCCTACTATGTGCCAGACACTGTGCTAAGTGCTTTATAAATATCTCATTTGATCCTCACAACCACCCTGGGAGCTGCGATGGTATCTCCATTTTGTAGCTGAGGAAACTGAGACAGACAGAAGTGACTTATCCATGGTTACCCAGCTAGCATGCAGTTCTTTCTGATTCCAGGCCTGGCACTCTATCCTCCGAGCCAGCAGCCTCTGGGTATCTTCCCAATGTAATGAGAGATAGTTCAGAAACACATGTAGCCTGTGAAGTTTTGCGTTTGAGGGCAGCAAGGACAGAAGACTCCCCAAAGAAAGTCCAAGAGTAAGGACTTTGGAAGCCCAGGGAATCAGGAGGAGGCAGCAGCCAGCATGGTGCTGTAGCATTCAGATGGGGACATCTCAAGCTGGGGGCTCTGAGATTCCTAACACTGTGCTGGGATGTCAGAGAAGGCCCTGAAGATCCAGGAGATAGAAGGTCAGCCCAGGAACCTGGGAACCATCTAAGGTTGAGCACCCCCCCCAAAAAAAAGCCCAGCAGGGGATGGAGCCTGGCCCTGGACAAAAGCCCCACCCAGGAATTAACACCAGAGAAAGGAGAAGCAAACAAAACACTGACCAATATATATATATTTTTTAAATCACCTGGATCACCTGGAAAGACTTGTATGGATGGATGCTGAGTGAAGAGGGCAGAACCAGGAGAACGTTGTACACAGCAACAGCCACGTTGTGCAATGACTGACTTTGATAGACTTAGCCCTTCTTAGCAATACAAGGATCTAAGACGTCTTCAAAGGCCTCATGATGGAAAATGCTATCCACATCCAGAGAAAGAACTATGGAGTTTGAATGCAGATCGAAACTTACTATTTGCCCTTTTTTTTCCTTCTGTTTTGTTGTTTCTTCTTTCCTGTGGTTCCTCCTATTGGTTCTAATTCTTCTTTACAACATGACTAATGTGAAAATATGTTTAATAGGAATGTATATGTAGAGCCTATATTTGATTCTATGCTGTCTTGGGGAGGGAGGTGGGGACGTAGGGGGAGAAAATTTAAAACTAAAAGTTTATAGGGGGCAGCTAGGTGGCACGGTGGATAAAGCACCAGCCCTGGAGTCAGGAGGACCTGAGTTCAAATCTGACGTCATACACATAACACTCACTAGTTGTGTGACTCTGGACAAGTCCCTTAACCCCAATTGCCTCACTGAAAAAAACAACAAAAAAAAAAACAACGAAACAAATAGGAAGTGATTGTTGAAAACTAAAAATAAATAAATTAAAACTTTTTAAAAAAGTATTTTACATCTAGACATCCACCCCAAAAGGGGTGACTTCATAACAACTGCAAGCAGAGACTCAAAAAGTAAAAATGGATTTTTACAATGCTGATATGAATACTGAGAGGAAATAAAATGAAGTACAAAATGAAGTTAGAGTGTTCAGAGAAAGAATTGAAAGAAAAAATAGCTTAGAACAGAAGGTAGAAAATCTGACCCAAGAAATAGGCTGAAATGAAAGAAACAAAAACTAGAATAGACCCAACAGAAATCAATGACTCCAGGAAACAGATTATATCAAAATCAAAAGATTTTAAAAATAGAAGAAAATGTAAGATATCTGTTATAAAAAACAACTAATTTGGAAAACAGGTCAAGGAGAGTCTATAACAGGTCATAAACAAATCAATTTATAAATTAAAACTGCTTGTTTGATCTATTAGTTCTCATCTATTAAAAAAAAAAAGGCATATTATAGATAGAAAGAATCCACCAAAAGCAAAAGTCCCAGGAATGTTGTAACCCAAATCCAAAAGTCCTTACATCAAAGGAAAAAGACTGCAAAAATTCAGAAAGAAATTGTTCATATACCAAAGAACTACAGTCAAAATGATTCAAGACCTGGCAACTTTTACCATAAATACAAAGACATGCTGAAATATAATATTCCAAAAAGTAGAAGAAAACTAGAAACCAAGAAGAACTCATCCTGAAAAGCTAAGTTTAATCTTAAAGGTGAAAAAAAAGTGAATCTTTTATGGAATAGTGGACTTGCAGCCACATCCAGTGAAAAGACCATAGTTGGGCAGGAACTCTGAAGTGCAAACATGTCTAGAGAAACCTAGAAAAGTAAATTTAGTTGAGCAGTTGGAAGGAGCTGTATAATGATGTGGTGCTAACATCAAAACCTTAAAGGTCCTGAGGTAGATATTGAGAATATTAAAGGGTATTGAGGGAGTTAAGTAGGAAAAGGGGGGACCTAGAAATGGATTACTTCTATTGAGGGTTTGAAAAGGGGAAAGAAGGGAGAGTAAAAGGAGTAGACAAGAATAGAGAGGAGGAAGAAGTGGGTGAAAGTCACCATTTCTCATCAATGGGATATGTGATAGAAGAGAATACAAACAGGGAGGAAGCTAGGAGGGAGTGAGCAGCAGATGGTAGAAAAGGACCCTCAAAGGAGAGTTCACACACGTATACACACACACACACAGACACACACACGAGTTTGCTGTAGAAATGCACCAAACTCAATAGGAAATAAGTGGGAATGGTGGGGGAGGGGAGGGGGGAAGTTACGAGAGAGGACGGCACTGGAGGGGTAATAGTCACAAATAAAACAAACTTCCTAATGCAAAAGTGTGGCAGGGGGTGGGAGAAAAGTAAAGAACTAGGATTTACTTGGGACTCCGTCACTTCCTAGACAATCAGGGAATGACTGAAATAACAGTAATGGTGATGAAGATGTGATGACAGCCAGCGTTTCTAGAGTGCCTACTATGTGCCAGGCACTGTGCTAAGTGCTTTACAAATTTCATCTCATTTTATCTTTACAAGTACCCTGGGAGGCAGGTGCTATTATCTCTGTTTTATAGATGAGGAAACAGAGGCAGACAGAAGCTAAGTGGCTTGCCCAGAGTCACAAGTCTAATAAGTGTCTGAAGCTGGATTTGAACTCAGGTCTTCCTGACTCTAGGCACTATGGCATCCCCTAGCCGCATAATGGGGGTCTGGCACATACTAGCTTGTTCAGTTGATGCAACCCCTCCATGTGGAGGATCTTCTGGGACAGTTATGATAATGAGCTTAGTAGAGACACATTGGAGCATGCATAGACATTCTGTGGCTGGCTTCCTTTACTTGGTGAGATGGAGGCCATATGATTGGTTTGGGGGGCATTCAAAAGGCCTGTTGCCACCAGCTACCTCCTCTTTTGCCTCAGTAGTCCTTAGGGGTTCTCAGGGAGATCTCAATGACTCTAAAAAATAGACTCAAATTTTTGACCTTTGGTGGTGGTGGTGATTTTCTGTTTGAGGTGGAGGGATTGGCATCCCACCCTAGGAGTTTTGAAAGGTTGAGAGACTGAGGCAGAGGAATCTCAGAGTCTGAATCTAGGTCAGGTTTTGCAGTCATCACAGACTCAATACCCTAAGGAACAAAGAGCCATCTTTGGGAGTGATTATTAGGGTTCCAGCCCAAGAATGGCAGAGACAAAGACTTATCTGGCAAAGATACTACCCTTGGATGTGAGCTTGGACTGTTGCTCTGAGCCAAGTCTTAGGGCTACAGCCCCCTAGACCAAGGTCCTGGAGGAGACAGTGGGAACCCCAAAAGGTTAGGGGAGATGTAAGAGAGGGTGCCGGAGCACACTCACTCTAAGGCTTATGTTTGAAAAATACATACATTTTATTTTCCCTCAGTTACATGTTGAAACAATTTTTAAACATTTGTTTTGAGTTTCATGTTCTCTCCCTCCCTCCCTCCTTCCCCTGCCCCCTTCCTGAGATGGTAAGCAATCAGATATAGGTTATACATGTGCAATCATGAAAAACATTTCCATATTAGTCATTTTGTACAAGAAGACTCAAATAAAATGAAAAGAATGAAAGAAAGAAAGTGAAAAATAGCCTGCTTTAGTCTGTATTCAGTTAACATCAGTTCTTTCTCTGGAGCTGGATGGTTGGCTTCATCACTGGTCTTTTGGGATCTTCTCGGATCAGGGGATTGCTGAGAAGAGCTAAGTCGTTTACAATGCATTGTACAATATTGCTATCACTGTGTACAGCATTGTCCTGGTTCTGTTCACTTCATTTTGCATCAGTTCATGCAAGTCTTTCCAGGTTTTTCTGAAATCACCCTGCTCATCATTCCTTATAGCACAATAATATTCACAATCATATACCACAGCTTGTTTAGTCATTCCCCAATTGATAGGCATCCCCTCAATTTCTCATTCTTTGCTACCACAAAAAGAGCTGCTATGAATATTTTTGTACAAGTAGATCTTTTTTCCTTTTTATGTTTCTGGGATATAGACCTAGCAGTGGTATAGCTGGATCAAAGAGTATACACAGTTTTATAGTCCTTTGGGTATAGTTCCAAATCGCTCTCCAGAATGGTTGGATCTGTTCACAACTCTATCAACAATACATTAGTGTCCCAGTTTTCCCACATCCTCTCTAATATCTAACATTTTCCCTTTTTTGTCATATTAGCCACTCTGATAGGTGTGAAGTAGTATCTCAGAGTTGTTTTAATTTACATTTTTCTGATCAATGGTGATTTAGAGCATTTTTTCATAGTTTGATTTCTTTGTCTGAAGACTGACTGTTTATATCCTTTGACTATTTATCAATTGGGGAATGACTTGTGTTTTTATCCTTAGTTTATGACTTAGTTCTTTACATATTTGAGAAATGAGGCCTTTATCTGGGATATTTGTTGCAAATTCTCCTGCTGCCAGTTTTCTGCTTTCCTTTTAATTTTGGTTGCAATGGTTTTATTTATGAAAAAAAAAACCTTTTCAATTTTCTATAACCAAAATTAACTATTTTACATTTTGTAATGCTCTCTGTATTTTCTTTGGTCCTAAATTCTTCCCTTATCCATAAATCTGACGAATAAACTATTCCATGCTCTCCTTATTTGCTTATAGTGTCACCTTTTATGTAAAAATCATGTACCCATTTTTACCTTATCCTGTTACATGGTGTGAGATGTTGGTCTATATCTATACCTAGTTTCTGCCATATTGTTTTCCAATTTTTATCCCCAGCAGTTTTTGTCAAATACTGAGTTTTGTTCCAAAAGCTTGGATCTTTGGGTTTATCACATACTGGATTACTATGGTCATTTACTATCATGTAATTTGTCCCTAATCCATTCCACTGATCCACCACTCTAAGTCTTAGCCAGTACCAGACGGTTTCTAAGGCTTATGTTATTAATGGTTACAAGTGGAGGTCGTAGGAGGAGCCATCCAATCAGAACAGTGGCATGGGGGTGGAAATGCTCTGTATTACTTTTCTACTTGTACCCCCAAGGCTTACCACTATGCTTTGCACAGAGCCAATGTTTAACAAATACTCCATTGATTTATTTATGGAAAAAAAAAAAAGAGGATCTGGGGCAGCTAGATGGCGCAGTGGATAGAGCACTGGCCCTGGATTCAGGAAGACCTGAGTTCAAATGTGACCTCAGACACTTGACACTTACTTAGCTGTGTGACCCTAGGCAAGTCACTGCACCCCATTGCCTTGCCAACAATAAAAAAAAAAGGATCATAGATACATTTCTTAATGAAGAGAAGAAAATTCAGAAAGAAGTGCAAACAAGGAGGACAGTTTTAAAAGTAATGTGTGGAATTTATTATACACTTAAAAACAGATTGTGTGAAGTTTAGATTAATACTGTTCATAGACAATCTGCGTTCTGTATTCTGCTATGTGTAGTGTTTAAGTTCAGAAAAAAAAATTAAGCTAATAGAGCATTTAAGTGATTGGTATTTTGACTAAAGACCTGACTTGATCAGATCTTGTGGGTGTGCTGTGATGGAGAGCACAGTTCTTGTGTCCAGAATGATGTCGTTGAGGTCATTGTGCCACCTCACAGCCTCATTTTTCATCCCTTATAAGGGTCTAGTTATAACCACACTGCCTCCTGCCCCCCCTCCCCTGGGTTTACAGCCCTAAAGAAATATGAGTGATTACTGGACAAAAATAGAAATGTGGAGGCTATGCTGGCAGAGATAGATAGATAGGCTTGGAACTGGCCTAGTGACTGGACCCAAAGGACAATTAAGAGCTTACTATCAGCATGGCAAGAGGTCTCTAGTACAGCGCCCCAGGATCTATGCGTAGCTCTATCTGTTCCACATTTTTATCTATGACTTGGATAAAGGCGCAGATGACACGCCTGTCATATCTGCTGATTTCACAAAGCTGAGAGGGATGGCTAGCAACAATCACCACAGTGGAATCTGTACCCACACTTGGCCTTCTTCTTCCCTCTCACTTAATAGTATTTTATTTTTTCCAATTACATGTAAATATAGTTTTCAACATTTACTTTTACAAGATTTTGACTTTCAAAAATTTCTCCCCTTTCTCACTTCCTCCTTGGAATCTGATATAGGCTCTACATCTACAATCATATTAAACACATTTCCACATTAGTCATGTTGTGAAGAAAGAATCAGAACAAAAGAGAAAAAAACATGAGAAAGAAAAAACAAACAAAAAAGTGAAAATAGTGTGCTTTGATCTGCTTTCGGACTCCACAGTTCTTTCTCTGGATGTGGACAGCATTTTCCATCATAAGTCTTTTGGAGTTGTCTTAGATCCTTGCATTGCTGAGAAAAGCTAAATCTATCAAAGTCGGTCATTGAACAACGCTGCTGTTACTGTGTATAACATTCTCCCGATTCTGATCACTTCACGTAGCATCAGTTCATGTAAGTCTTTCCAGGTTTTTCTGAAATCCACTTGCTCACCATTTCTTATGGAACAACAATATTCCATTACATTCATGTACCACATCTTGTTCAGCCATTTCCCAACTGATGGGCATCCCCTCAATTTCCAATTCTTTGCCACCACAAAAAGAGCTTCTATAAATATTTCTGTACACGTGGGTCCTTTCCCCATTTTTATGATCTCTTTGGGATACAGACCTAGAAGTGGTATTGCTGGTCAATGGGTATGCACATTTTTATAGTCCTTTGGGCAATTTGGATTAAAATTGCTCTCCACAATGATTGAATAATGGGGCAGCTAGGTGGTGCAGTGCATATAGCATCAGTCCTGGAGTCAGGAGGACCTGAGTTCTAATCTGGTCTTAGACGCTTATTAGCTGTCTGACCCTGGGCAAGTTACTTAACCCCAATTGCCTTAAAAAAAAAAGACAGAATGGTTGGATCAGTTCACAACTCCACCAACAATTAATTAGTGCTTCTCTTTTTGAATGATTAGTTTCCTCTTGGCCCTGGGTTGATGAGGATTCAAGAAGAGACAAGAGAAGATGTTTGTCCTTCCCACCTCACTGGGAATCTCAGGGAGCACACTTACATATATGGTGGGAAGTGATGCAGTTGGACACAGAGGCAGGAAATCTGCAAGGGGCTGCTGTCTCTTCTTCCTTCAGTTACACTTAGGGATCTGACTTCCTAAGGCCCACAGTTCTGGTTTTGGGTCCTCCAGGCTTCCATGAGGCAGATCCTCAGTAGCCAAAAGTAGCTTAGGAGGTGACCAAGCTCCTGGAACAGATATGGGGTCCAAACTTCAAAAGGGAGGATCATAAGCCCTGAGCCTGACAGTTATGGTGGCTCCCACTGGACTGGAGAGCTGGGAGGGAAACCTGAATGCTCTCTTTCCTCTTCCTCCCTTGATTTTCCTTTGTAAAATCTGTAATCCTGAGATGGGAGTTGGGAATGGGTATTTCTTCCTTCCCTTCTTGGGGGAACCCCAACCTCCAGGCACTGAAAATCTGGAATGGCAATCAGTAATCAGTAGGAGATTTAGTAGATGACTGGATCCCAATTCCTCCATCTAGGAAGACCTGACCTATTTTCTGATACTTTCACCATCTTCAGTAACCAGTGTACTAATAGGTTAAGTCTCTGGACTCATGGATGGTGGACACTATGATTGGGAAAGGAGAGCCCAGAGAGATGTACTGAGTGGGGGCTCATGAGCTATGTGAAGATCCTGTAGTGATGACTCCAGCCTCATCCCCAGTCCGTAAGTAATACCCTTCATTCCTAGGTGGATTCTGGACCTGACCTGACTCGTAGCTCGAAGCTACAGGGAATCTTCTTCCTGAGTACCCTCTGGTGGCCAGTTAGGATTACTGCAGCTTTTTAGGAAGGCTAGTTAACAAACGTGTGACAAGACCAACTCCACTAGGATCCGGTGGCTTGAATGGAGCGCCACCTGGTGGGCAACTCAAATAGTGCGTTCTTTTGGTCCACAACGCGGTGATAGTAGGCGCAGTGGATGGGGAAGCTTAAGACTGTCACAGTCATAATAGCTCATATTGATATGTCATTTTTGACGTTTTCCAAGTGCTCTACAGGACTTATTTCATTTGGCCACCTGCATTTGTTTGCATTTCATTGCTTGGGTAACCAAGGCATGGATTAAAAAGATCTTGACAGACTAGAACAGAGGTATTGAACCTGTGGTTTTGAACCAGAGGTATTGAAACATGCCCACATTTGCAGGAAACAGATTAAAATGTAAATGTGAAGTATTTAATGCAATAAATAAAAATACAATAAGTCATAGATAATGTCAATAATAGGGCAGCTAGGTGGTGTAGTGGATAGAGTGCCAGGCCTGGAGTCAGGAAGTCCGAAGTTCAAATCTGACCTCAGACACTCACTAGTTGTGTGACTCTGGGTAATTCACTTAACCCTCTTTGCCTCAGCTTCCTCATCTGTAAAATGATCTGGAGAAGGAAATGGCAAACCACCCCAGTACCTTTGCCAAGAAAACCTCAAATAGGGCCATGAAGAGTTGAATGTGATGGAAAAATGACTGAAATCAAGGTCGGTAATTCCTTAAGAGCAGGGACCTTGTTTTTGCTTTTTGCCTTCTGTATTCCCAGTGTTTGAATGATAGGAAACCCATAGTAAACATTTACTAAATCCTAGATAATTGGCAAAAACAAAACAAAAACAAAACCAAAAAAACTGAAAACAAATAATAGTTCATTCTTATTACTGTTATCATCATTAGCTCATTCTAATTCTTTTTTATGGGTTTCAGATAGAGATGGCCCCAGGACAAGTCACTGCCTTGTTATGATTCTTTTATATTTGTTGCTCTGTGAACTCTTCCACAAGGTTCCACTAATCACTTTTTGTAGTTGAATACAAGAATTGGAGTGGAAGGTCATCCACTAGAGACCTCTGGCAAACTTCCTTGGAACAACTCCAGTGCAGACAGGTGAGCCTGGTTGCTGCGGATGACTACCCCCTAGTTCATGGTACTTTATAGATCCACACTCCTAAAACTCTAACTCATGAACCCCCGGCAATGTGTTTACTTTTCATTAGTCAGCCAGAGGATGCAATTGGCTCAAAGAAAAGGCATTTACCAAAATGAAGTATTAATAATAATAATATTAATTATTATTATGAAATGAAACTATTATTATGAAATGAGGTGTTAATAATAATAATGCTAACAAAAACCATGGCCGTAGAAGGAAATGCAGAGATAATGAACGTCAGAAGCTCAGTAAATGCCTGTGATCGTTTTTGGTGAATGGAAGGTATTGCTTTGAAGGAGAGACTCCACAGAAAGTTGGGTCTTGCTATGAAGAAGCATACCCACTCAGGTATGCCCAGATACCCACTCAGAACCAGGCAAAGGAATGGAACCAAAGTTGACAACTGGGTAGTGAAACCTTTTGGCAAGTGACCTGGACAGAGAGAAACAGGCTGGGGCAGGGGCTGGAGATACATCCAGGTAGATCAACACAGGTTGTCCTGAAGCCCAAGGGAGGAATCTTGGGGTAGCAGATCCAGTGGAGCCATCTTTGACTAGGGCTTCTTGGATAGAAACGGGGGCTGGGCACCCCTAAACTGATGCCTACCAGACCTGCCCACCTGGGCCTCTGTTTCAAGGCTTCCCTTCAGGCTGGTCAGGTCTGTCTTGAAAGCCTGCATCCATCATCTAAGGTGACCCAGAATGGGAGAGAGGGAAGAATTCCCAGATGACAAAGCCAAGCCCAGCATGAGGCTGGCCCTCCATGAGAACTCGGCCCTTCCTGTTCAGGACACTCCAACCCAGGCTGGGGCGGCTGGCTATGCCTTGGATCGGCCCTCAGCCAGACCCTCCACGAAGGACCCAGGCAGAGTGGACAAGTCAGGAAAAAAAATGAAACATTTCATTTTATTCTGAATAAAAAACTCAAACAGACAGAACGGTTAGGAATTGTGAAAAACTTCATCTCTAGGACACAATTTCACAGAAATCATCTCGCACAGTGTGGGCCCTGGTCACTTGCCCCAAGATCAAGTCCTTGGGAATGGCTACCTGTTCTCCAAGTGCTCTGGGGGGCCCCTGACCAACCACTGCAATAGGCTGGGTGCTGGGGGGAAGGGGGAGTGGGGGCTGTCCTTTCCTCCCTTCCCCCTTCTGCCTTGATCTCTGAATCACAATGGTCTATCTCTGCAGAGCCTGCCCAGCTCATCAGAAAGGGGGCACCCCAGTGCTATCCTCTCTCTCTCACTTTGCAGTCCAAAGCCAGGACCCTGGCCCCTCTCCCCCGTGAGGGGGTCCTCTAAGACAAGGCTGTATCCACTTCTCTAACCCGAAGGGCTTCACCAGGGTTGCCTTCTTTCAGAAGGGAAACAAGGTCTGATACCTCTCAGACTCCTTTAGGGTGACTCCTTTAGGGCCTGGGTGGAGGGGGGCCAGGGCTTGTCTCCCAGAGTCCCCTCCCCTCCGAGGGAGGAGCTTCCCTGAGGGTCCTGGCCCCTTGAAGGGGTCACTGACAGACTCCGAGGCTTAGAGGGAACCTGAGCTCAGTCCTGGGGGCCCCTCTTGCTCCTGGCATCCCACATGCCCCGCTTGGAGTGGTAGTGATGGTAGAAATTTCGGAGCCGGAGTCGCTCTACCTCCAGGCCAGCCTGCAGGACCCTGGGGGGAGGGAGAGGTGGCAGGGCACAAGTCCCGAGGTAAGGGTTGGGGGCTATGCTTGCTCTCCCTGGAGACTTAGATTAAGTCCCTCCAGTCCCCCATGCCTGGAATTCTCTCCCTCATCTCCACCTCCTGGCTTCCTGGAAGTCCCAAATCAAACCCCCATTTTTTTAAAATTTGCTTTTGGAAGCAATGGGGTTAAGGCTGGATTTGAACTCAGGTCCTCCTGAGTCCAGGGCCGGTGCTCAATCCCCTGCGCCACCTAGCTGCCCCCAAACCCCATCTTCTACAAGAAGCCCTCCCTGAGCCTCTGAGATTCCACCCCCCCCCCCCCCATTTATCTGGTTTATAGTTTATCTGATTGAATATTATCTCCCCGGTAAACTGTGAGCTCCCTGAGGCCCTGCCCTCTGTGGGTTTGCCTTTCTTTGTCTCCTCAGTGCCAGGACAGAAATGGGGAAGGGGGGGTTGGTCAGACACCTGTCCAGCAGTTCCCAGTCCTCGCCGCCCCAGCGGTCTCGGAACTCCTCGGTGTTCATGCCCCCAACTCGGTCAAAGTCCGACTTGTAGATCCCGAAGAGACCGAAACCATTCACTTCCCAGTAGCCTGAGGGTAAGGGGAGGCCAGAGAGGGGGCCTGGGACACTAGGATCTGCCCCGCCTCCATCCCACTCCCCTCACCCCAGGGTTCTGTCCAGGTAGGATGGAACCGACCACGAGAGTGTCGAGGAAGGTTGGGGAGGGAGGGGTAGGCTGGGGGTCCCTCCTGGGGTGCTCCCTGGGTCTCGCTGCCCGGCGATCGGGAGACTACCATGAGGGTCGCCAGGGGAGCTCCCGCAGCTGAGCCGCATGACCACAGGGGCGAAGGCGAGTTTTCCTTCCACGCAGTGCTTGCGGATCCCGTCCAGGATGTTGAGGGGAAAGTGAATGTGCAGGTCACACAAGAACACGATACTGCTGCCGTCCTGGGACATAACAAGGGCTGACCCGCAGCCGGCCCGGGCGTCGCGCCCTCCACCCGCCAAGAACGACCCGGCCCGCGCGGCCCTCCCCGCCCCTCCCCCATCAGCGCGCCCTGCCCTGGATCACCTCGATGGCGTCCACGCCCGCCTGGAGCCCCGAGGCCCGCTCGAAGTTCCCGGCACGCTTCAGGTACTGGTACCTGGTGGGAGGTGGGTCAACAGCTGTTGAGGGTTTTGGGGCGGGGTTCAGGAGCCTGGGAGTGGGGCAAGGGCAAGGCGGGCGGGGAGGGGCCCCAGGTGCTCGTTACCGGGGCAGCCGTGCCGCCCGCAGCGCCCTCTCCACGTCCATGTCGTCGCTGTCGAAATCCACCAGCACCACACTGAAGCGCGTGTCGCCCGTGAGCTTGTGCAGCGAAGCCATGTCCCAGAGGAAGCGGGTCACCCAGCGCGCCTGATTCTTCACTGGGCACAGAAGGGGAGGCCAGGCGTGAGCCGGGCCCAGGCCCTTCGCCGGCCACAGCCCCGCCCGAGCTCGGCCCTGCTCTCCCGCGCCCGGTACCTGGCACCACAAAGTGAACCATGACGTCCTGGCGCCAGGCGAGCCGAACTGGCCTGCAGAGCAGGGGCTCGGGAGCGTGGCTTGGGAGCTCCGACGGGGTCTGGGCCGGGGCTGCCTCGTCGTCGCCCTCGCCGTCCACCTCTGTCTCGTCTTCCCCGTCGGCCCCGGCCCGGGCCCGTGGTAGCCGCAGGAAGACGTACTCGGACAGCCGCAGCCGTCCGTGCCCTCCACGCTCCTGCAGCTCCAGCTCCAGCAGGTAGCGGCTGCCTCGGGCCGAGTCCCGGCGCTTCTCCACGTTCACGATGCGCAGCAGCGAATAGCGCCTGAGTGTGAGGGGGGCCGCGGTCACTGGGGCCCGGGGCTGCCCGCGCTGCGCACCCGCCCCTCTCGCGCCCTGGCCAGCGGCTCCGGCCCCATCTTGAGCCGCTCCAGAGCAATCCCCGCGCGGCCTTTTTTCGTTGGAGGCCGGGGTCCCTTTCTGCCTGCCTTGGAATGGAAACGACATGCAAACAGCTCCGTGGAACCGAGCTCTAGCAGCAGAGGGAAGGCACTGGCATAGAGGAGGACCCGGAAAGGCGTCCTCTGCGTAGAAGCGGGGATTTTAGTTAGGTCTCGGAGGAAGCCAGGGAAGGCAGGAGACAGCTGAGGAGAGCGAGTTGTGGGTATGGGGGAAGGGCAGAGTAGATGTTGGAGCAGAGAGAGAGGACCAGAGTAGTATCAGGGGCAGCAAGGGCAGTCAGTGCCAACCAGGATTTGCTATTTGATTCTGGCGATGAGAAAGAGCCACGGGGCTCTATTAACGGGGCAAGCGTTTGGGGCAGCTAGATGGTGCAGTGGACAGAGCTCTGGTCTTGGAATCAGGAGGACCTGTGTTGAAAGCCGGCCTCAGACATTTGACACTTACCAGATGTGTGACCCTGGGCAAGTCACTTAACCCTGACTGCCTCGCCCAAAAATAAATAAATAAATAAATAAATAAATAAATAAAATGGGGCAAGTGTTTGCCAGCTTTGAGGAGGATGCGCCTGACTGGAGGGAGAGGGATAAGGCAGAGCTCATAGTGACTATTGCAATAATAGTCCAGGCTTGAGATGATGGAGGCCTGCACCAACATGGTGGCATGGCTGGAAGAAAGGAGACCTGGGGGAGAGGCCCATGAAGGCCTCAAAGGTAAAGTCCAGAGGCCTAGGCAACAGAATGGATCTGAGAAGGCCGAGAGAGTGAGGAGTGGGAGGGGACACTTCATAGGGAGCCTGGAAAAGGGGACAGGTCCAGGGTGGGCAAAAGAAGCTCAGTTTGGGATGCAGTAAATTTAGGGCGGGGCAGCTAGGTGGTGCAGTGGATAGAGCACCAGCCCTGGATTCAGGAGGACCTGAGTTCAAATATGACCTCAGACATGTAACACTTACTAGCTGTGTGACCCTGGGTAAGTCACTTAACCCCATTGCCTAGCCAAAAATAAAAAAAAATAAAGTAAATTTAGGGCATCTCTGAGACACACGGTTAGTGATGTCCAAGGGGCAACTGGAGATGAGGGGCCGAGGGTTTGGACAGATGTTGGGGCTGGAAAAGTGGATTTGAGAATCCTCAGCATAATCATGGGCACCGAGGAGGTCACCAAGAGGGGGTATGGAGGGAGAAGGGAAGAAGGCTCAGGACAGAGCCCTGGGGACACCCACAGTTATCGGGCATGACCTGGAGACCAAGGAGCAGTCATATGGGTAGGAGGAGAACCAGGAGAGAGCAGAGCATCATGAAAACTGAGAGAGGAGAGGATCAAGAAGAGAGCGATTGGTTAAGTGCTTTGCAAATATTTCATTTGTTCCTCACAACGACCCTGTGAGGCAGATGTTATTATTATCCCTGTTTTGCAGTTGAAGAAACTGAGGCAGATGGAGGGTAAATGACTTGCCTAGGGTCACAGAACTAGTAAGTGTCTGGGCTGGATTTGAATTCAGGTCTTCCTGACCAGGCCCAGTGCTCTGGGCACGGTGGCACCTGGCTGCCCCAAAGGCTGCGGAGAGGCCGAGAAGGCTGAGGATTTGAGAAAAGGCCCTTAGATTTGGCCCAAGGAGTTTCAGTTGGATGGGCCAGACCTTCCAGGGCTGAGAGAAGAAGGGAAGTGGAGGCACCTAGTGGAGAGATGTGGGACAGCAGGTGGGATTGGATGGGTCAAGGCAGGGGTCTGCAGGATGGGGAGACAGAGGCAGGGAGAGGCTGAAGATGAGCCAGAGAGGAGACGGAAGAGAAGGGATCAGTCCTACTGCCCCAAAAGGAGGATGGAGCATGGGGCATAGCCACGATGCTAGCTAGCCTTGCCAGGATGACCTGCCGGTCCCACCCAATGGCACTTAGTTACAGGAGCTATTGCTCCAAGCTCTTCCTTCACAAAGCCTCCTTTGTCTAGGAACCCAAGTCTTGCTCTCAGGACTGTCCCCTGAAGCAGGGGTGTATGACTAGTTCAATTTGGCCCTGGAGGGTGGGAGAGGCAGAGGGGTCCTCCTAGGAGAGGCTGCCTGCCCCTTCCTGGCAAAAGGAGACTCACCTTGCTTGCTTCTCCTCTTCTTCCCCCTACCCCCATTGTGCCAGCTCATGCCCACTAACTGTGGGTGTCCCCCAGGGCTCTGTTCTGGGCCCTCTTCCCCCTGGGTGCTATTCACTCTTCTGCATGTCACAGACACCCCTTTTCTTCCTGGAAACCCCTCCCCCCACTGTGCCTCCCCATCTCACAGACACCCCTTCTCTCTGCTCCCACCAGCACTGCCATGGCCGGCCAGGCCCTTGTCAGCTGGAATAGCTTCCCAATCCCTCCAGCAGAGAAAATCCTCTTCCCAAGGAAGAGGTCTGACTGTGCTGCTCTGAACCTTTTGGGGGTACCCTCTACCTCTGGCTCCTCCCCAGAGTTCCCTCCTCATCTTCCTGTCCCGGGTTCTTGAGGGCGCCCGAGTTGGCAGCCTCAGCTTCGGCCATTCTGGCCTTTCCAGCTGGGCGGAGGCGCCTGGTGCTCTAACTGGCCTCCTTGCCTCCAGGCTCTTGCCTAATCCAGCTCGGATCCAGCCTTGACTACCAAGCTGAATTTTCTCAAGTGTGGACGCCCCCCCCCCCCCCCCCGGCCAACTCCAGCGCCTCCCTCTTACCTCAAGGACCCAACAAAGCTCTCTGGCATTTCAAGTCCTTTCTAGGCCCCTCCCTTCCTTCCCATCCTTCTTGTATTTGCTCTCCCACCTCCAACTCTGCCATCCAGCTGCCCTGGCCTCCTCCTCCTCCTCCTCCTCCTCCTAGCTCAGGGCCTGGCACACAGTAGGGGCTAAATCAATGCTGACAGCGTGGCTGATCCATCTTCATCTCTGGTCATCCTCCAACCCTCCTCCCCTACTCCGGCTTCCTAGTTTCCTGTCATCTCTCCTGGGTCCCTGCCCTTCTCCCCCCAACCCATGACTTTTCCCCCCATTCATCTGGCTCCCATGAGCCTCTAGTTATAGCCCTGGGAGCTTCCTGAGGGTCAGACCAGTGATTCTGCCCCTGAGCTTATCCCAGTGCCTGACACACAGTAGGTGCTTACTCAGTGTTGCTACCTGCCTGGCTGGCTTTCAACCAGCATCTCTTCTGGTCCTTGGAGCCCCACCGTGAGGAGCTACTCTAGGACTTTGTGGAGGGGGGGGGGTCGACCTCCTGCTGGGTTCCCAAAAGGAGGCTGGGATGGCCCTGGGCTTGGGCCTCCCCTCCTGCCACATGCAGCCTCTGTCTCCCTTTGAAGCCCGACTCAAGGAAAGGCCTCATCTCCAGGAAACTGTCCCTGCCCCTCAGAGAGCCTGCACTGCAGGAGGGTGAGGGGCCCCAGCTGAGGCAGTGGCCACGCCCATCCCCCAGCCCCGGCCTGGCTCCAGCCAGCCCCCAGGTACCCTTCATGCAGGGCATTCAGCCGCTCCATGTACTGGGCCACAACGTCCACAGCCTCTGACTCGGGCAGCTGAAGGTTCCCAGACACGTTGCATCGAAGGTCATTCCAGTCGGAGCGGAGCAGCTCAAAGTCCATGGCGCCCACGCTGAAGGTTCGCTGCCAATTGATAGCATCCTCAGGCCAGGAGCCCCTGGGCGGGGCGACGGCCTCCTCCTCCTCTTCACTGTTCTGGGATGTGGCAGTCTCCTCTGGGCCACCCTCAGCCTCCTCCGCCCCCATCTTTTCCCCTTGCGGCCTGGCCTGGGCCACCTCCGATACATGAAGGAAAGAGGTCACTGGCTCGCCCCCCTCAGAGGAGGTGTTTGAGGCCAGGCCTGTGAGCCCAGTGTTCAGGTCCAGGGCCCTCTGGGTGAAGCTGACTCTGGAGGTCCTCCGGAGAGCATTTGGGGACCTTAGCGCCCTGGCTGTGGTGGGACCAACCGTTGGGGCCCGATGGCCTGGAGGCCGGCGAAGCGCCTGCAGATGCACCCTCTGAAGGGGGCGGGGATAGAGAAAGATGCCAGGCAGTGGGGGCTGCCAGGGGCCATGCGCTAGCCAGGGCCGGGGCCGTGGGGGCCGCGTCCGAGGGGGCCGGAGCTGCCCAGGGCGGACCCTTGTCACATACACTTTCTCTGGCTTCTTGGGTGATCGTGGGGCAGCCCCCTGTGCAGGAGACCTGGGGGGTGGGGCCCGGCCCAGAAAGAGGGACGTAGACAAGACTCCGCCATGATTCTGGGGTGTGGCTGGGGCCGTGTGGGCCCAGCTCAGGGCCCGTGCGAGCCGGCTCTCCCTCCTTGGATGGGGCTGGGGGCTGCTCTTCACGGTCGTGCCCCAGGGAGGAGGGGTGGTCCTGCTTGGGGAGGGCTGGGCTTCTGTGGGCTCTGGGCTTTCTGCTTCCGCCTCCTCTTCTTCCTCCTCCAGAAAACCTGGGGAAGAGGGATGGCTCGTCAAGGAACTGCCTGGAAGTGGGAAGAGGCTGGCAGGGCTCTGGCTGGGCACACTCACTGTCCGAATCGAGGAACAGGAAGGCTCCGCGCCCTGCATCCTCCTCATCCCTGTCGTCTTCATCGTCCATCTTCATATATTTGTAAAACCCAAACCTGGAGAGGCAGAGGGGTCTAAGAAACCCCTTCCCTCCTCCCCCAGCTGCCCTTTGTAAGCCTGGCAGGACCTGGGCACCTGCCCCCACCCCTGCTCAGCCCCTGCCTGGCCCCTGTTGGCACGACCTCTCCAGGTACAGTGGTGACTCCCGGTAGAAACACTTGTTACTAGTTTCCATATGTGTGAGTCGAGTGAAGTCATTGGGGTAAACAAAGGAGAGGTAGACCTGGAGGAAAGAGGGTCACAAAGGTCAGAGGTTAGAGGCAGGGCTTCGCTTCCTGGAATGGCGGTGGAGGTTGGGGGAGAGGTCACTTACAAACTGCAGGCCCTGGTAGCGGGCGATGGGGAAGTCCTTGACCACATAGGTGGGGGCGTAGGCACAGGGCACCAGCACGTTCTCCAGACGGGACGGCTCCAACCTTGGTGCTGGGGGGATGACGGAGGGAAAGGGCTGGGTGACCCTGCCCCAGCCACTGTCCTCCCCCACCCAAGCCCCAGCCCCTGACCCTCCTCACTGAGGAAGAAAGTGTCCCGAGCATCAGGCCTCAGCATGTCTGCTCCTAGCCCCTTGGGCTGTGGGCCCGGCTTGTCCACGTGGCTGGCCAGGGACTGGGGGACGTGGGCCACGTGATCCATCTTTAGGGTTGACTCATCTGGGGTGGAAGGGAGGACCCCTGAAGCCAGTGCATCTCCTTCTGGCCTCCTCTCTCCAGGACAGGAGTGTGTCCACAGCCTGCCCTCTACCCGTGGCCAGGCATTCTCTCCCGGGATGGGCACTCTCCCTTGGGGTCTGCCCCAGCCTGCAGACAGCCACCCCCAGACCTCTCCCACCTGTGTAGAGGGAGATGTGGGAGGAGCCGATGAGCTCGAACTTCAGGCCGGGAAGAAAAACTCGCCACTGGGGAGGAAGGGGGACAACGTGTCAGAGCAGGGAAAGGAGGCTCCGGAGCTCCCGGGGACACACCCCCTCTGGCCACGGACTAGGGGCTCAGTACTCACCCCCACCTCCACGTGGTCAGACCCCTGGTCATCTTGTTTGTGCAACAGCTCGAAGTAATACCTTCGGGAAGAGGACAGCCTGGGGCGGGGGTGGGGGAGGGGAGACTGAACGCTCTGCCTGGTGGAGGAGGGTGGGAAAGACTGGGGATCCTGCCTGGGGCGGGGGAAGGTGAGACTGGGGGTTCTGCC
>NW_020953954.1:254827-264661 GCF_900497805.2 Vombatus ursinus | reverse complement strand
TGGGGATCCTGCCTGGGGCGGGGGAAGGTGAGACTGGGGGTTCTGCCGCCTCAAAGGGGAGCCTCTGGCTTGTTGGAAGCTGGAAGGGATTCACTTAAGGTACCCACAGAGTAAGCAGAATAATGGGTTTGAACCCAGGCCCTCAGATGCAAGGGACAGGGCTCCCCCCACTTCACTGTGAGGACGGTTTTGTCTGTGCCCAGCAAGTCTGTGGCTAGGAAGGGGTGCCCATCCCTGGACGTCTGTGTGTCTGTCCATGGCTGGTGGGGTGGGGGCCGTTGGTCACTTACCGCTTTGGCTTGGATACTTGGGAGCTGAATTTGGTGAACTCCCCTGGCGCTGTCCACTCAGAGCCAGTCTAGAGTGGGGGACACAAGGGAAGTGGGTTTCCCGGGCCCCTTTTCTTGGTAGGGGCCAATGAATAGTCTGGAGGGCCTGGGGCAGGGCATCTGGCAGGGAAGGGAGGGGTGGGGGAGGGGCCTCAAACATCATCCCTGATTTGTAGTGACTGGTTGGAAGTCATCTGGCCACTGTTTAAGACCCTGTAGCTACAGGGAGCTCACTACCTCCTGAAGCAGCCAGTTCCTGACAACCTGGACTAGCCACCAGGGACTTTCCTCTTTCTTGCTTGGATCCTAAGTCTGCCCGGAGAGGGCAGACTTTGTAATTTGTAATCCCCTCTCCCTGGAAGGCAGTGGCTTCCATCCCTGAGGGCCCCGTCCCCCAAGCTTAGGGCAACTCAGTTCTCTAGGGTGAACATGCCCTTCCCCTCAGACTCTGGTGGCTTTGGCCTCAGACCCTTCACAGCCTGGACTTGGGAAGCTCATTTTTCACTTCTCTTCCAAGGACTGGGGATCTCCTAATGTGGGTTCTCCAAAGGTCCCTTGGGAGGGTTCCTGCCGGCTGCTGGGCCTGTGGAACCCAGATACTTGGCTGGGCACAGGGCCTGCTGGCAGAGTCTTTCTGGCTTGGGAAGACTCTTGTGCCTGGTCTGTGAGCAGTGAGGGCTGGTTCTCCTCACCCCATCCCATCCCTGGGCCCAACTTCTACGCTGGGGTGATCTTTGTGACAAGCCAGCAATCCATGCTTCTAACCAAGCAGAAAAATGCTGAAATGAGCCCCGCCCCCTCCCAGAGCAGAGCCTTGGGGCACATCACTGGAGACCCACTCCCCAACCCCAGCTCTGGTGGGAGTTCCTGGGCCGTACCTTGCCCACGTAGGCCACAAGCTGGGCACCTGCTGGGCTTTCATCTGGGCTCAGCCAGAACTCAGAGTTATCATCTGAGGCCACAGAGAACTGGACATCACCTGAGGACCAGGCAGGGGCCCAGAGTCAGGGCTGGCAGGGAGTTCTGACCCGTCCCAAGATATGGGGAGTCTCAGTGATTCTGGCCCAGATCTCCAAGTTCCCCAGGCTCTCCCATCTCCCACTGTTGTTGAGATTCCAGCAGAAGCTCCTATCAGGGTGTCCTGGAGTTGGCTACAGAGGGATGTGCACCCTTCCCTCCAGACCTCCCCTAGCGCCCGTCCCCCATACCATCTCTGCTGGGGTGGATATAGCCAAAAATCCGCAGTCCATAATTCTTCCACTTGGGTGACACAGCCAATTTCTTCACAGTAGTGCGGGTCTGGGGAGGGCCATGGGGGAGGGGTGGCAAGCCGGCAACTTCTTGATCCCAGGGTCCACTCCTTCCAATGCTCTCCATACTGATACCCTCACAGACCCCTTATCTCCCTTAACACAGCTTCCTAGTGCCTCTTTGGCCTCTGGTCTCTCCCCATAGACTCTCCCAGCCTCTGATCTTCATCTCCAGCCTCCCTCCAGTGTCCAATACCTTCTTGGCCTCTGGTCTCTACCTCCATTCCTGCCTCCCCGTGCCCCTTCAATCTCTTCAACCCCCCCCCAATGTTCTCCAGTCTCTCAATTCCCCTTCCTTAGACTCTAGTCCAGTGCCCCTCCCCTAGCCCACTACCCCCTCCTCAGCTCCCCCCAGGTACACACTCACATGGGGAAACAGTGGGAAATGAAGATTCCTCCTCAGGCTCCCCACAGTGGCCCCACACCAGTCCTCAAACACGTGCAGGTTAACCTTCCCCCGGTACTGTGTATGCAAGAGGCCCATGGACCTGTCACACTGAGTCCAGCAGCCAGTGAAGGCCGGTGTGTGAGTGGCAGCTTCCTCCAAGGCCCCCTCTCCCCCTGCCCCATGCTCACCTCCTCCTGCCACAGGGGGACCTGGTGGGTGAGGTTTAGGGGGGATGACTTTCCCGTCTGGCCAGGGAAGGTGCTCAGCTCCTGCCCCTCCACCTGCAGGAGAGATTGTGACTCAGTGTGGAGATAGGGGATGGGGCAGGAGGGAGACACCCCCTCCCCCTCACCTGCTTGGTGCACAGGACCACTTACCAGCTGGTCTTCCTCAAGACTCTCACTGGAGTCTTCCAATCTCTTGGGGGGGGACACGACCTGGGGGCCCCCCACCCCCTTCCCAGCATCTGTGACCTCACTCAGCTTCTCTCCATCTGCAAAGGCAGCACATGGGGGAAATGTTGCATGGCTCCCCCATCAGAGATGAGGCTCCCTAGATCTCCCCCCCATCTGCTTCCTAGTCGGGGGGTCTGGGTCCCAGGCCTGAAAGCTCTCCCAATCTTCTCCCCAAGTCCCTGATCCCCAGCACAGGAGAGCCCTGCCAGGGAGTCGGGGGATGGGAAAGGATGGGGAGAGGTGATGGTGATGACCCACGTTCCCATGGCCTGCTGCTATGAAGGGATGTGTTCTGAGTCTCGGGAATGTAAACCAAAGGGCTTGAAACTGAAGGGAAGGAGGAGAAAACTTCCCGCATGCACCCCAAAGTTAGTCTGTGCAGATGGCTAGCGCAGAGACCCTCCACAGGCCTCAGGGTGTACTGCCAGCCAGGCCCAAACACACAGGCTGCCCACTGTCCCTCGAGGTCACAAATCAAAGGAGGCAACTTTGATCTGATCCCCCAGGTACTGGGAGATCAGGCAGGTCTGGAGGCTCCACATGGGACTGTGGCTCTGGGTGGGCACACTGCAGCAAGGACGCATTCCAGGTAGGAAACCCGGGGGTCAGAAACACACAAGGTGTGTTTATCATCAGATCACATGAGAGACTACTCAGACAGTAGGGAAAACAGAGAAGGGGCCCCCAGCGGTGCCATAGCAGTGACAGGGGCTTCAGTGATCCAAAGCCCTCTGCCCAGAGCAGAGCAGCGTGTCTCTCACTGGGGGAGGGGAGGCTGCCTGCTCGGAGGGGAATGATGGGATGCTTGGTGGGAGGGGGTGTGATGATTCCATGGAAGAGTCTGGGATGCAGGAGAGGCGGGCTGGATACAGTCCCACACAAGACCCCCAGATTTGGGGAGAACAGGCTTCCAAGGTTTCAGAGAAGGGAGCATGGAGACCCCTTGGCCAGTCCGACAAAGGGAAGCCAGCCCAGGAGAAAGGAGAATCAGGAGTGAAATTCTGAAGGGCCCAGAGGATGGGCAGGAGGAGGAGCAGGGCTGGGGAGGGGACATCCCCAAAGGCCGACCTGCCAGTGGGCACTGGCAGAAGGCAGAAGGCAGCTGGGAGGGCCAGTAGGAGACGAAAGTTCTAGGACGGGAACCAAGGCGGGGAACCTGAAAGGCCAGACCAGGGATGACGGAGGGGCTCTGCACATAGTAAGGGAGAAGGGCTTTCTTCTGCCAAGAAATGTCTGCAGGAAGGATGGTCCAGTGTGAAAGGACCTGGCTGCAGACCTCACCTCTGATGCTCACTGCCTGGGTCAATCGCCTAATCTCTCGGGGCCTCAGTTTCCTCATTCTGCCAAATGGGGAAGTGGGAGCAGATGACCTTTGAAGTCCCCTCCAGCTCTAGGACCTGGACTCAGCCTTGAGACCCCACACATTGGTGCTGCCCCTCCCTGTGTCCTCCCACAAATCAGTCCCTCTGAATGTCTGGACCTTCTCTCGATGGCTACTCCTGGCTTCCAGAGAGCACCCACCAGTCAAAATTCTCTGGAAATCAGAGGCCTCAGGGTTGGCCAAAGAGAGAGCCTTCCAGGTCTGCCTGAGGCTAGGGAGCACATACATGCTGGTGAATCGGGGAGAGGCACGCATCTAACCCCAGGAAGGGCTGGCCCCTGCTAACTTTCCTACAGGCCAGTCCTACCAGAGTGGAGTCAGATTTTACCCTGGGTAGGAGGTCCAGACTGAGAAAGGTTACACAGGTGGAGAGTGTGCATGGCACCATGTTGCAGAAGGGAGCTGCCAGCTGGGCCCAGTACCCCTCACTGCCCTTCAAGTCTCTCTGCTGCCTGAAGACGGGCCCCACATTAGTGGAGTGACCGCTCTTCATATACTCCAGGACCAAACCTGGACCCCTCCACTGGGATGCCTGTCTGTATCTCAAGCTGGGCAGATACCACACTGGGTACCTTGTCTTCCACCCACACCTGTCCTGAATTCCAGCCCGGCTGCCTGACCATCCAGGCTGGCAGCCTCAGTGGCGGCATCCCAGTACGTCAGGCTGCCGAGCCTAGCCCTCCTGTTATAGACCGGGGAAAAGCCCGTCTAATGCGTCCGTCACCTTCCTCCCTCAGGTCCTCGCTTCTGCTTTGTCTTCTCGTCAACCCGTTCTGGGGGTCAACACACAGAACCACCACCCTAGGCAGATCCTCATCTCCTCTCACCTGGACTACTGCAAAAGTCTGAACTGGGCTCCGGGCTTCCAGACTTTCCCCTCCAATCCATCCTCCACACAGCTAAGGCACACTTCTGACCTCACTGGATCCCACTACCTACAGGATAAAATGCACACTCCTAATCCTGGCAGTCAAGGCCCCTGACCACCTGCCCCTCCTTCCTCCATGCCTTCACAGCCCCCATCTCCAGACCCAGGGCAAAGTGGCCAATGCGCCTCTATCCTCCATGGTACCCAATGCAGAGGGAAGAAAGCATCTGAGGGAGGGAAAGGTCAATGTCGGATGGAAGGGGCTGATGGGCCCTCTGGCTCTGGCTCTCTGATTCAGCAGTTCCTCAGGTTGGTTTCCGGGGAGTGATGAGCAGATGCTGAGGTTTTAACTTCCCCATGTTTCTGAGAAACTCGCTCCCCATGTTCTATACCTCCCCACCCCCATGATCCTGTGGGGCCCTTACCTCACATTGAACCCAGCTACGTGCTAGAGAAAGGGGGTGGGGCTGAGGGACTCCTCTTCTAGGGGTTAGTCCTCAGAAACAGGAGAATAATGGCTGTCCCTTTGGGGGACTGTCTGGTATCCCCACTCCTTTGCCTGGAAAAATTCTGGGCTTCCTCATCAGAGGCTGTCCTCTTCTCTCAATTCACTGCCACCTTCCTCGCTCAGACCCTAGACTGTATGGTCTCCTCACTTGCACTCTGTCCCCCTCTTCAGTACATCCTGTACTCAGCCACCAGAGTTCCCTCCTAAAGCAGTGACTCTACTCCAGAATGTCTGTTCAGTGGCTCCCTATGGCTATCAACCTAAGGCCTAACTCTGCGCTCGGGTTGAAAGGGTTTTCCACTACAGCCTCTGCCAAGGTGTTCTGCACACATTCTACTTTCTAGCTACTGCTCCCCAAACCGGGCACCTCATTTCTTGCCTCTGTCTACGTGACAGTCCTCCATGCCTGTATACACACCATTTTCACCTTGGCCTTTCCCCCAGTCTGAGGCTCAGCTCAGGGAATGACAACTCCTGGGGGACTTCCCCGACACCCCTGCTCAGTCAGACTCTCACCCACCACAAGTATCCTTGTATTTACTTCTCTGCTGAATGTCTGCCACCCCAGAGACTGTTTTGTTATTGTAAAACTAGATCTTAGTAGGGGACTCTTCAAAGATGTGTGTGTGTGTGTGTGTGTCTGTGTGTGTGTGCGCGTGCGTGTGTGCATGCGAGCGCTCACACACTACCGTGCTGAAGCAGGTGTGGCCCCAGCCCTTGGAAGGAAATCTGAGTGGGGGGAGGGGACAGAGAAGTACCTAAGGAGGAATGGCCACGGAACCCCAACTGGACTAAAGGGAGGGGCGAGATCCTAGATACTTCTGGGGAGCTCCTTTCCTTTCTGGGAGTCCCTCAGCAGCAATTTCATGCCCAAGCTGTTTGGCCCTGCCCTCACCAGATGTCAAGCCTCAGTTTCCAATAAACAGCCTTGGGATGAAAAGATGCCACCAAAGGACACTGCCTCAGTATTGGGCCAGAGACAATGACCTCTCCCTTGCTGTTCAGCCGACACCAAACCCACAGGACAGGTTACAGGATGTGGGACAGAATCCCAGTCTTCTACCTGCCCCCCCCCCCAATGAGTGGAAGAGACAACAGAAAATCCTTCCACGGCCCCAGGGACTCAGGATTCTATCAGAGCCAGTGGGCACAGGGCCCCGGAAGGAGGTGCTACTGGTTTCAATCACATTCTCAATGCCTTCTGCTGAGAAGGCTAGGCACCTTCTTCCCCAGCACCCAATAGACAAGCCGCTGAAAGCCAGTGCTGACAAGTGGAATGAGGGGAACCGAAAGACCAGTCTGAACCTGCGGCGGAGAGCGCCGAGCTGGCCAGCGACCACAGCCGGGGATCAGGGAGTAGGGAACCATCGATGGTCTTAGAGCAAGGGAAAGACAACGGTCAGAAATGTGCTTTCTCTGAGAGGAAGATGAACACCCTCACAGATCAAGGGAGTTAAGAAAACCAGGACAAGGGAAGTTCCACCTGTGCTCTGTCTGCACAGACGTCTCTAGCAGTGGGTTTCAGTGGTTCCCTTCCCCGTCCTAACACTGGCCTGCCTCGCCTTGTCCTGACGGGGTCTGAGAGCTTCCTGTCTAAGCCCCCAAAGGCCCCCCACATCCTTAACCCTTTCCTCCCCAGCTACTTCCTGAGGTGAGGCTATCAGTGTGCCAGGACGAAGCCGCTCCCCCGGCTCCCCCGCCCAAGTTATCAGGCGGATCCAAGGCCCTAGGGGTGTGTGGAGGGGAAATGGAGGCAGCTAGGGGACCCTACCTGGGCCGGAGCCTCCGCTGAGGCGCAGCCGAAGGGCTCGGCCCTGGCGCACGAGGCTCAGGTGCAGGTAGGTGAGCCACGCGGCACAGGTCAGCAGCACGAGCAGCAGCAGCAGGCGGAACTGCTTGCGGAGCTTCTTCACTGGGAACCGCAGCATGGTCAGGGTTGGGGTCCGAGCTAGCCCGCCCAGGGCTTCCTGGGCCTGCCTGCCCTCCTGCTCTCCCTCCCTCCCCCTCCTGCTCCGGCAGTCCTTAGCTGCCTCGGCCTCCAGGCACCACCAGCCTCATGCTCCCCGAGCTCTGGGCAGGGAAGGGGCGGGCAGGGCTGGAATGGACTAGGCTGGGCAGAGCCCGAATGGGCCGAGCCGGGCAGGGAAGGACTGGGCAGGGCCGGCGCTCCCTCCCTTCCTCCGTCCCTTCTTCCTTCCCTCTCTCACTCTAGGGACAGCCAGGCGCAGACCCACTTCAGCGTCCACCACCCGGGGCCCGGGCCCGGGCCCGGGCTTCGCGCAGCGGGCAGGGGGCCGGGGCTTGGGGCCAGCGCATGGCCCCCTCCTCCCTCCTCTTCCTCCTCTTCCTCCTCCTCCCTTTCACCTTCTTTCTCTCTCCTCCCGCTCCTTCTCCCCCCTTTCTCCTTCTTCCTCCTCCTCCTCCTGGTCCCCCTCCTCCCCCTCCCCTCCCTTCCCCCTCTTCCTCCCCCTCCTCTTTCTCTTCCTTCTCCTCCTCCTCCTCCTCCTCCTCCCTGCCCGCCTTTGTCCTTCGCAGTCGCCCGGGACGGGGCTTCCCAGGCGGGACCGGCTCTGCAGCCTTAGCCCCGGGGGCCCCAGCTGCTTTCTTGCTGTTGGAGCCGGGCCGGAGCTGGACCGAGAGTAGCGGGAGCAGAAGCGGCAGCAGCACCAGCGGCGGCCGCGCTGCGATGCTACCCACCGTGAAACGGGCCGCGGGCCGGCCGCCGGCGCCAGGCCAATCAGCGACCGCCTTCTCCAGACCAGCCAATGGGCTGCCAGCGGAGGCGGAGCCCGCTGGGGTTAGGCTGCACCTAGCGTTCATCTCCACGCCAACGCGCAAACATCCACCTGGCGGACGGAACCATCGATAGCCCGGCCGGGGAGGGGAGATCTGGCGGCTCGGCCTCCTGTGGCTCGGATCTCGTGCCCCCGGGCCCCGGACCCGGCCGACGGAGCGGATGCTACCTAAGTCCGTGGGGCTGTGCCCCTGTCTGGTGGCGGACCTGGGAGCAGGCCGGCCAGGATGCGGGGAGGGATCTAAGCTTCCCCCCTCGTCACGGATGGTCCCTCCCCGGCGGGCCTGAGGGGCGGTGGCTGCGGGCGGGCGGGGGGCGGGAGGGATGCTGAAGCTGGACCAGGGAGGAGGGAGAAGGATGGAGGATGCTGCTGGCTAGCTACCGGCAGGCCTTTCCAGGTTCGGCCGGGCCAGGAAGCCTCTGCCCGGGGCTAAACCGCTTCCCCTCAGCATGCCTGGGATTTGGTGGTCGTGACCCCCGTTTATGCGTGTGTACCGGCAGGGAACGGGTACCGTCTGGGGAGCTGCCCTGGGCTCCAGCGCGTGTACGGATGTGTGCGTGAGTGTGCGGGTCTGTGCGCGTGAGTGTGCGGGTCTGTGCGCGTGAGTGTGCGGGTCTGTGCGCGTGAGTGTGCGGGTCTGTGCGCGTGAGTGTGCGGGTCTGTGCGGAAGTGTCCATGTGCGGCTGAGGCCGTAGAAGCACTGGCAGTGGGGTGAGCCTTCCAGGCTCAGGACCAGAGGACCCTGAATTCATGGGAAAAGCTCATCTGGTCCCCTGACCTAGGGCATTTATTGCAATCAACATGTCTGAATCCCTGCGATGTACTTTTCCACCTCTGCCAAGGAAATTCCAAGTGTAAACATTGTCCCTAGCCCGTGTCCTGGACACTCTGCTGGGCATGGGACTTACAAAGACAAAACAGAGGGTCTGCCCTCAGGAGATTCCTTTCGTAGATAGGGCAGGTCTATGCGTAAGCAAACACTCAGTACTCTGACGAGAGGAGACAAAGAAGGCCAGGGATGGCCCCCAGCGGAAGGGGGCACACAGCCTGAACCTTGAAGGAAGAGAAGGGTTTCAACAGGTGGAGAGAGAGAGATGCTTTGTGATCTGTCCTGGATGATTTCAACCAGTCCTTGTTAAGCACCTGCTATGTCCCAGGCATTGAGAATACAAAGCAAAAACAAAAGCAAACAACAAAAAACAAAACACGAAGCAGTCCCTGACGCCAATGAGGATACATTCTTTGGTTGTGTGTGTGTGTGTGTGTGTGTCTGTCTGTCTTTGTTCGAGGTAAAAGAGAGAAAGACATAGAGAGAAATAAATACAGAAAGAGAGAGACAGGGAGAGACACATAGGGAAATGACTGTGTCTGTGATACACCGCCTACAACATGCCAGGCTCTGTGCTAAGTTTGGGGGATACAAAGAAAGGCAAAAGTATGGTCCCTGCTCTCAAGGAGGTCACAGTCTAACAGGAGAGACAACGCTCTGACAGCTAGGTACAAACAAGCTCTGGACAGATAAACTGGAGATAATCAGCAGAGGAATAGTACCAGGACTAAAAGAGATTGGGAAAGACTTCCCATAGATGGCAGAATTTTAGTTGGGACCTGAAGGAAGCCAGGGAAGGTGAGAGATGTAGATGAGGAGGAGGAGTATTCGGACTGCTGCTCGGCCACTGAAAATGCCTGGAGTCTGCAGATGGGGAGTCTTGAGTGAGAAACATTGAGCAGTCCAGGGTGACTAGGCCACAGAGTGTGTGTGTGTGTGTGTGTGTGTGTGTGTGTGTGTGTGTGTGTGTG
>NW_020953954.1:232723-254817 GCF_900497805.2 Vombatus ursinus | reverse complement strand
TGTGTGTGGTGCATGAAGACTGGGAGGTGGGCACTAGGTGATGAAGAGCTTTGAGTGCCAGAGGGTTTTATATGTGACCCTGGAGGTGATAGGGACCCACTGGAGTCTGTTAAGTAGGAAGTGACTTGATCAGCCCTGCACTTTAGAGAGATCACTTTGACAACCAAGTGGAAGATGGTCTGGATGGAGGAGAGACTGAGGCAGGGAGGCCTACCAGCAGCTAGTGTAGTAATCCAGGTGTGAGATGATGAGCTTCTGAACCAGGGCAGAGACAGGGCCGGAGGTGAAATGGACAGGCCCTGTCAACAGATTGCATTTGGGGGGCAGGGATGGAGGTGAGGAGTTGGGATGCCAGGCTGGGTGACGTGAAAGTTAAGAAGAAGGGAGGGTTTAAGGGGAAAGACACCTGGTCAATTGAAGATATCTGCTGGATATCCACTTTGAGATGTCTGAAAGGCCATTGGAGATGGGAGACTGAGGTCAGCAGAGAGATTAGGGCAGGAAAGGTAGATCCGGGCATCATCAGCATAGAGATGGATGGTCACAACATCCATAGGAGCCGAGGAGATCACCCAGTGAGGTGTGATAGAGGGAGAAGAGCAGAGGGCCCAGGACAGAACCAGAGGGATACCCAGAGTTAGTGGGCATGATGTGGGTGAAGATCCAGCAAAAGAGACAGAGGAGGAGTAGGCTGAGAGGGAGGAGGAGAGCTGGGGGGGTGGAGAGGGGTGTCTTGAAAACTCTAGAGATGAGTATTGAGAAGAGGGTGATGGACAAGGTCAAGGAGAATGAGAATGGACAAAAGGCCACTGCATTGGGCAATTAAGATATCCTTGGGGGACACCTGTGGAGAGGGCAGTTTCCATTGAATGATGAAGTCAGAAGGCAGACTGTGGAGAGTTAAGAGGAGAGTGAGAGGAGAGGAAGTGGAGGCACCCAGTGTAGACAGCCTTCTCAAGGAGTTTAGCTACAAGAGGAAGAGAGAGAAGGATAGTGGAGACAGATGGATGGAGCGGCTTGGGTTTTGTTTTGTTGTTTTTTTTTTTTTAGGACGGGGAAGACATGGACATGTTTGTAACAGTGAGGAAGCAGCCAGTGATCAGGGAAAGACTGAAGGTAAGTGAGAGAGAATTGGGGTGACATAGCTGACAGTCTGCTGGAGGACCCAAGATGGATTGGGATTGCTGGTGTCCTTGGAAAGCAGAAGGGCTATGGTGGCAAGATCTAGGTCTGGCCTTCTCAGTGTGTGTCTAAAGTGGGTGAAGAACTGGGACTTTAGGATGTTGGAGGGATTATGATTTTTTTTTTTACAAAGATCAGAACAGTCTCTATTGGGTTGTGCTCTTATAAGTAACATGATACTATTATTGCCATGTTATTTTGGTTTTTTTTTACTTTTTTATTAATTTATTTTGATTTATCAATAATCACTTCCATATGCTTTTTAGTTTAATATTTTTCTCCCCCTTCCTCCCTACCACCCTCTCCAAGACGGCACATAATCTGATATAGGCTATACATTTACATTCCTATTAAACATATTTTCACATTAGTGATGGTCTAAGTAGAAATTAAAACCAATAGGAGGAACCATCAGAAAGAGGAAACAAAACTCAACAGAAGAGAAAAAAAATAACAATTTGGCTTCCATAGTTCTTTCTTGGGGTGTGGATAGCATTTTCCATTACAAGGCCTCTGGAGATGTCTTAGGTCCTTGTATTGCCAGGAAGGTTTAAGTTTATCAATATTAGTCATCACACAACATGGCTGTTATTGTGTACAACTTTCTCCTGGTTCTGCTCCCTTCACTCAGCATCAGACCATACAAGTCTTTCCAGGTTTTTCTGAAGTCCGCCTGTTCATCATTTCTTATAGCACAATAGTATTCCATGGAGGGATTATTAATATGGATGTTGAATGGCTGATATGGAAATGTTTTGCATGACTTCACATGTATAATTGATAGAATGCTCGTCTTCTGTCTTGGTGGGGGAGGGGCAGGAGGGAGGGAGAGAATTCGGAACTCAAAATGTAAAAAAAAAAGACAAACAAATAAATGAAAAAATATGAGTGTTGAAGTCCCTAGTACTGGGAATTTGGGGTGTAGGGGTGTTCAGAGAAGACCAGCGCCTCTGGGGTGAGGGCTGCCCCTCATCTACCTTTGGTCCACCTGCCACCCAACTCTCACCTGTGGCTTCAAGAAGCCATAGCTGGCGCAGTGGCCACGCCCAGTAAAGCCATCTGGGCAGATCGCTTAAACCAGGTGGAGGGTAACTGAGTGCATAAGTTGGGGGGTGTCCACCACAAGTATGTAAAGATGTCCCTCGTCAGAATGGGTGGATGAGAAGAGCTTGCTTGCAGTGGCCACAGAGGCAGCTCAGTGCTGTGGAGCACTCCAAGCTTGGTCAGATATGGAAGGCTCCAAGGTCGTCTGCTGCATCCTGGGGCATCACCAGTCTGGACTTTTGTTCTGCCGTTGGACTGTGATGATTCAGAAAACGTGAGGCGGACATTTTGTGCAACTCTGCCTCCCTTAAGTCCAGTTTATCCCATATCATTTTTACCTTTGCAGCGAACGGGGGAAGTTTTGATCGCTGTGGATAAGTCCACTTACCTTGGCAGTGTACTTTCCGGGAATGTCCACATTGCGCTTGCATCACCAGAGCTAGCTTGGGTTTGGGAGGCTCCGAAGGAAAGTGTGAGAGAGAAGAGGGATTAGACCGACCACCAGCTGAAGGTCTGCAGAGCCGCTGCACTGACCTCGTTGTTGTATGTTTGTGAAACAGGACAGCCTACCAGCACCAGGCCAGGAAACGGAATCACTTCCATTTGAATTGTTTTAGGAAGATTCTGACCATCCCCTGGCAGGACAGGGTACCTGACACTGAGGTCCTTTCTCAAACTGAACTGCCAAGCATTCCAACTCTATTGCAGGCAGTGAGCCCGACTCCAACGGGCTGGCCATATTGTTTGACTAAAAGGTGATTTTACAGAGAACTCACACAAGGCAAATGCTCACACGATGGTTAGAAGAAGTGATACAAAGACACTCTCAAGGTCTCTCTGAAGAACTCTGGAATTGACTGTGAGAGACACTGGTGCGGGATCGCCTGTGGTGATGTGCCCCCATCAAAGAAGGAGCTATGCTAAAATGACTAATGCAGAAATGTTTTGCATGGTTGCACATGTATAACATATCAGAATGCTTACTGTCGCAGGGAGGAATAGAATTTGGAATTCAAAACTTAAAAAAATGAATGTTAAAATGTTTTTGCATGTAATAGGGGAAAATAAAATATTTTTTAAAAAGAAGGCATTGTGCTCTATGAGCAAAGCAGAATTGCAGTAGCTCAAAAGTAACATGACATGTGCAAATTTAGAGACATCTCCCATCCAAATGTCCATGTGGACTATTTGTTCCTGCCCTGTGGAAGAGCCTTCTGAGCTTGTATTGGTCTGATCAGCCAGTCAGACACACTGTGCTGTGACCCCGACATAGTGAGGTCATTTTGGTCCTCTTCAAGAACAAAGGACGACAACCAACCAATACATAGTTTATGCAAAGTAAATGGAAATAATTGTGTGTATGGGGGTGGGGGGCAGGCAAGGCCTTGTGTTGGAAGTAGCACAGGGAAGATACTTCCAAGGGACACAGCCTAAGCAAAGGCATGGGGGTGGTAACTCCTCTTGAAAACTCTTTTAGGCCAGTTCAACTTTGAACTTGGAGATCTAGAAAGGGAATAGTGTGAAATCAGAAATGTAGCTTGGAGCCATCTAGTGGAAGGCTCTTAAATACAAAGCAAATGAATTTAGATTTAATCCTTGAAGCAACAGTGGGTGATGTGCTCATACCTGTGCTTGAGGAAAATTCTTTTGACAGCTGTGTGGAAGATGGACTGAGGAAGTGAGATGACAGTCTGTTCTGGTGGTCAGAGGGACTGCCTAGGGTGGCTGCTGGGGGCTGGAGAGGAGACAGGTGGAAGAGATACGGGCGGTGAAGCATCAACATCCAAAAATGTGGCCGGACAAATGGCAGGAGGGTGAGGGACCAGCCCAGGAGAACTCTGAGAGTGGCTACTCGGGAGCAAGGCAGTGTCTGGGCTTGGCGTCAGGGAGACCTGAGTTCACATACAATCCCGGACACTTCCCAGCTATGTGACTGGCCAAATCACTCTGTTTGCCTCAGTTTCCTCAACTATAAAATGGGGATAATAATGTCACCGACTTCCCAGAGTTGTTGTAAGGATCAGATGAGATAAGACTTGTAAAGCGTTTGGCACAGTGCCTGGTCCATAGTAAGACCTGTGTAAATGCTTGTTTCTTCCCTACCTCTCCCCTCCACAGAAATACAGACATTCAGAACAGGTGTACGTTGGGGACAGCAGAGAAGATGGAATGTGTTGGGAGAATTTTCTCATGGGAGTTCTAGCCTCTCTTGGCAGAAGCTGAGGGTCACAACCTGTTGCGTGGCAAAAACAAGGAAGTCTCACAAGACTTCTCCTTTGCTGACACGCAGCTCCCACAGTTGGCTCAGCTCTCCTCTCGTTGGGAGAAAAATCCTACTCATACCCCGGACATGAGGGCTGCATGTGTCCAGCAGACTTGGTGATTGGCTATCACGTGGAGATCATGCTTTGATCATGTATTACTAAGGAAATAAAAGAAAGCTGCTAGCACTTAATAAACGGAGCTTCCGCCATCTTGCTGTCTCCCGCCTCATCAATGCGCCTCCGGGTTAAGAGTATCGAGCTGGTCTCGTGCTCACCACTGCAGCAGCCGCGTCAGGAATGTCCATTTGGAGATGTCCAATAGGCAACTGGTGATATAGGGCTGAAACTCAGGAGAGAGACTGGGGCAGGCTATGTAGGTCTGAGAGTCATCGATAGAGAGTTTACCTGAACTTTACATGAACTCATGATGAGATCACCAAGAAAGAGATGGTGAGAAAGGAACCCAGGACAGAGCCCTGTGAGACACCCACAGTTAGTGGGTGGGAGCTGGGTGAGGATCCAGCAAAAGAGACTGAGAAGGAGTGGTCAGAGAGAGTAGGGGGGGAACCAGGACAACCAGTCCAGCCTCCTTCAGTCACCGAAAGGATCTTTCTAAAGCTTGGAGAAGGGAGGAAAAGGAAACGGGCATTGATGAGGCACCCGCTGTGTGCAGGCTGCATCCCCTCACACCCAGACTATTGTAGCATCCTGCCTGCCTCCAGTCCAGCCTCCCTAAAGCACAGGTCTGGGCAGGTGACTTCCCATCTCGATAAGGTCAATAGTTTCTTGATGTTTCAGGATCAGCTATAAAATCCCCTGACTTTTAAAGGCCTCCTTTCCTTTCTAGTCTTCTTGCCTTTTACTCCTCCCCCTCCCCCCTCTCTGTTGCTAGCACTGAGCTCTCCATCTCCCAAGTCTGGACACTGTTACTGCCTGTGGCCCAAGCCTTGAATGTGTTCCCTTCTCATCTCTGCCTCCTCCAATCCACCCTTCTGCAAACAGCCTTACCTCCAATTTATCCTGATCACAGTTTGTGCAGTTTTTGTCCCTGTGTGCTCTGTTGGTGTACCTAGTGCTTAGCACAGTGCCCGGCACACAGTAGGTGCTTCATCCATGCTTATTGACTATCTAAGAACTGAGAAGAGGACATTGGACTTAGCAATGAACAGATCACTTGTAATCATGGAAAGAGTAGTTTCAGCCAAGTATGCTGGGGCTGGAAGCCAGATTGGAAGGGATTGAGAAGTGACAGGAAGGACAGTGGTGTTGTTTTTTTTTCCCCTCCCCACTTAATAGTATTTTATTTTTTCCAATTATATGTAAAGATAGTTCTCAACATTCACTTTTACAAGATTTTGAGTTCCAAAATTTCTCCCCTCCCTTCCCTCTCCCCTCCCCAAGACGGCTTACAATCTGATATAGGTTCTACACGTACAATCATATTAAACCTATTCCCACAATAGTCTTGTTGTGAAAGAAGAATCAGAACAAAAGGGAAAAACCACGTGAAAGAAAAGACAAACAAAAAGTGAAAACAGTATGCTTCAATTTGCATCCCAACTCCATAGTTCTTTTTCTGGATATGGGTAGCATTTTCCATCATGAGTCCCTTGGAATTGTCTTAGATCATTGCATTGCTGAGAAGACCTAAGTCTATCAAAGTTGGTCATCTCACGGTGTTGCTGTTACTATTTACAATGTTCTCCTGGTCCTGCTCACTTCATTCAGCATCAGTTCATGTAAGTCTTTTCTAAAATTTTTCTAAAATCCGCCTGCTCACCATTTCTTATGGAACAACAGTATTCCATTACATTTATACCACAACTTGTTCAGCCATTTCCCAATGGATGGGCATCCCCTCAGTTGCCAATTCTTTGCCACCACAAAAAGAGCTGTTATAAGTATTTTTGTATATGTGAGTCCTTTTCCCTTTTTTATGATCTATTTGGGATACAGACCTAGTAATGGTTTTGCTGGATCAAAGGGTATGCACATTTTTATAGCCCTTTGGGCATAGTTCCAATAGCTGGATCAGTTCACAGCTCTACCAACAATGCATTAATGTTCCAATTAGGAAAGATAGTGTTGATGGGTTTTTTTTTTCTAGAAGTTTATGCCTTAAAAAGGGGGCAGCTAGGTGGTGCCACAGGGCACAAAGTGCCAGGCCTAGAGTCAGGAAGACCTGAGTTCAAACCTGGCCCTGGGAAAGCCACTTAACCCTGTTTGCCTCATCCATAAAATTAATTGGAGAAGGAAATGGCAAATCACTCTAGTATCTCTGCCAAGTAAACCCCAAATGGGGTCACAAAGAGTCAGACACAACTGAAATGACTGAACAATAAAAGTGCATTAAAAGGGGGAGAGATCAAGCATAACCCTGAGAGGCTATGAGGGGCAGGAGAAGGGTTTTAGAACAATTTTTGTTGAGAACTTTTGTTTTTATATATCATCTGAGTTTCTAATCTCTCTCCCTCCTTCCCAAAGTGCCATCTCGTAGAAGAATAAAAAAGAGTGAAAAAATCTAGTTCTACCAAACTATCCCACATTGACACAGTCTCACATAGGCAACGTTCCACTCCTAGAGCTCCCCACCTCTACCAGGAAGGTAAGAAGGTATCTTTTCTCAACTTTTTAATAAAAAACTCAACAAACACCAAATAAAATGGGCTTTTCTATTTATATAGCAGGAACAGGAAAAGAGGATTGTTCATGAAGCTGCTTCCTTTTCTTCTAAGAGATTTAATAAAGTCCACAAGTAACTCCCAAAGCCACCCTGGTTGTCCGAGATGCCTTCTGGATGTCTGCCTGTGCTCTTCTGTGTGTTTAAAAATGCTCCAGTGATCTTCTCTTCATCTTTGACTGTGTTTGGTAATGATGTTTTCTTTTGCATTGGGAGACGGTCACCTCTTGGTAGCGTGCTTCCTCACTTGTCCTCTAGAATTGTGGTTGATCATTGCTTTGGTCAGTCAATAAACATTTATTAAGTATCTCCTAGGGGCCAGACTGTGTGCTAAGTGCTAGGGATATAAAAAGAGTCTACAAGGAGCTCACGATCTAACGGGGGTGGGGGGGTGGGGCGGGGAGAGACGACTTGAAAACAGCTATGTACAAACAAGCTGTTTACAAGATAAATAGGAAATAATCAGGAGAGGGAAGGTGCTAGAATTAACAGGGGTTGTGAATGGCTTTCTGTCAAAGGTGAGATTTTAGCTGGGACTTCAAGGAAGTGAGGAGGTGGTGCTGAGCAGGGAGAGTGTTCCACGCATGGGGCACAGCCACCGCCTGGAGCTGGGAGGTGACTTGTTTTGTGAGCAGAACAGTGGGTCACAGGGTATACACAATTTGGTGACTTTTGAAGGGAGTAGTCTCGAATTGCTTTACTGGAATGGTTGTACCAATTCAGTTCCACCTGACGTTCTTCCAACAACGATAATTTTCCTCTTTCATTATCTTTGTCAAGTCGGTGGGTGTGACATAGAGTCTCAGAGTTGCTTTAACTGACATTTTTTTCTTATGAGGAATTCAATACAAAATTTCCATTTCAGAGCTTAACAGTTATAAATGCTTGCGTACATTTAGTCAGTCAAGAATTAAGCCTCAGGGGCAGCTAGGTGGCGCTGTGGATAGAGCACCGGCCCTGGAGTCAGGAGGACCTGAGTTCAAATCCGGTCTCAGACACTTGACACTTATTAGCTGTGTGACTCTGGGCAAATGACTTAACCCCATCGCCTAGCCAAAGGAAAAAAAAAAAAAGCAAAAGGAATTAAGCCTCAGTCTAAGCCACTGCATGTACACATTGAAGCAGAAGAAAACAAGTCATGAAAATAATACCTGGGGGCTTCTTTACCATAAGGAAATAATTAACGATGTTGAACTATCTTGTACGCTGAACACCATAAACTGCAAAGTCAGCATTTTATATGACTGATTTTACTCATTAACTCTTAAAACCCAGCTATTGTTGAATGTCAGAACAGACCAGTGGCTAGTAGAGAGTGTGTTAAGAGGGTTGTCATCCCTCACTCATTCACCGTTGCATTACAATGAAGAGTATTCACCCGTCTCCAGTAAGAGGCCGAACCTAAGCTCCGGGCTGGGGCTCATCCTCTTCCCAAGCTTCTCCATTGTAATGGCAGCTTCTTTCTTGGGATGGGGCAAAGTCCACCACGTCGGCCTGATCCATTTCTCCAGTCTTCTCTACTTCCTCTCGTTTGGACAGTAACTTTCCCAGCAAAAAAAGCTTATTTGATGAAAGAAAGCCATCCCCTGGGAAGCTTACTTTAGATTCCATGATTAGAATCACTTTTTCCTTGGGGTTGGCAGTAAACTAGCTGCGTTCATTCAGCTACATTTGATAGCCGTTTGACAAACTGACCACAATGAGAAGTAGGGTGTATAGTTCTACTGTCAAGAGCTGATAGTGGTCTCTGAAAGCTACGCAATGCTTCAACCAACTGGTAGCCATTCGAATGAAAAGGTCCTCGCCTTGTTCTATGAAGCATGAACTCTCCTTCTGACACCAAGCAATGATAATGTTTCCTGGTCACCGTCACCGTGGAATGTTAGCTTCTCATCTTCTTTCGTGCCCTTATCCATATGAACCTATAGAATCTTTTTCTCTCTCACAATTTTCCTTCTGTTATAGCTTTCACATCGATCTTCAGGGTGGATTTGTTCCCCGTGCCCTTGGCATTCCATGCTAACTGGTTGAATTTGCTGAACCATTCCAGGTCCTATCTGATGAATCCTCATTTGCATCCCAGCATCTGGGACTGAATTCTACCACCTTAGCCTTCAGTGAATCACAAATTACATTCTTTTGTAAAACCAGTTTTCTTATTGCACCATTATTATATAAATCTTCTAAGCTCACCAACAACTGATGAACAACATTTTTACTTCTGTATTTCCTTTGTGTTCTTCTACCCCCTCCAAAAATATATCAAAGATATCTATGGGAGAGCCAAACCCACCACAGAGCCACCCTCTCTGATGACTTGTTCTCCACATTTGTCCTATAAATCTCTTTGCATCAGAAAGCACTTTGTAAGCTTGAGAAATCTATCTGAACTTTTCTCTTTCATTTAGATACTTATCTAGATGGTATTTCACGGCTAGTTTCCTCTACACCTTTTTTAGTTCTTTCTGGGAGGCATTGGGTTTTACTCCCAAAATATTATTTTAAATAATTTCCTTCACCATTTTTTATAGCCAGTGAGTGAGGTTGGGGGCATGCTGGTGGGGTCCAGTGGGTCTGCTGTGGCCCCCACATCTGGGGAGAGGAGTGAAGGGGTCTGTTGGGATACTGGGGAAGCCAGTGGAAGGAAGAGAAGGGGGCAGGGTGAGTTCTGGCGCAACTTAACTTGCATTTCTTTAAATACTTCTTGTGATTCTTCTTTGGGACCAAGCCTGGTGTTTCAGATTTATTGGTGTTCTTTCCACTTACTTTGCTACTCATTTCTACCATCCACAAATTAGAATGTAACCTTCTTGAGGGCAGGGACTGTTTTTCTTTTTCTTATTTGTATCTGCAGTGCTTAGCACCAGGCCCATAGGAGGTGCGGTTAACTATTGACTATTTTATTGACTATTAAGTGTGGTGGACAAATCCCCTCCCCTCCCCCATTTGTTATTTTTTCTTTTTAAAAAAATTTTCCCTCCCCCATTTGTTACATATTTATTAGTATTCCCTAGTATGAATTCATCATATTTAGAGCTCTCTTAGAGCCCAGAAAAATATTCCATTACATTTCTATTCCATAGCTAATTTAGCCATTTGCTAATCAATGGGCAGATATCGACTCTGCATTTCTTTGCTGAAAGTGCTGCTTTTGTTTAAGGGAGGGGGCAGTAGAGGAGAAGAGATAAACAATAAGAGGCATCTGGAAGGGAAGGCAGTGGAGGGGAGCAGGACCACCTCCTCAAGGGTGGGAGGATGAGTGAAGGAAAAATGTGTGCATGAGTTTGTGTGCTTGTGCATACATGTGTAGGTGTGTATTTGTGTGTGTGCATGTGTATATGTGTGCATGTGTGCATGTGTGCATGTGTGTGTGTGTGTGTGTGTGTGTGTGTGTGTGTGTGTGTGTGTGTTGGAGAGGACTCAAGGAAAAAAGAGAAGGTTGGCAAGGAGGGAAGAGTATGGGGCTGCTAGGTAGCAGGAGGCCCTGACTGAGACTAGACTCAGTGAGCTACTCAGAAAAGTTACATGACTTCCTCCTGGGGTCTGAGCTGGCTCTTAAAGGTCACTCATATTGAGGAGGGAGGGGTCAGTTAGGCAACCTAGAATTTATTAAGCACATAGGCTGTGCCAGGCCCTGTGCTAATGCTGGGAATACGAAGAAAGGCAAAGGGCTGCTTCTGCCTAACCCTAACTCTAACCCTGTCTAATGAGGGGGACTCCATGGGAACAGCTCTGTTTGAACAAGCTATAGACTGGACAAACAGAAAATAATTAACACAGGGAAGGGGCCTGGGAAAGGTTTTCTGTAGAAGGTGGGACTTTAAGCCAGAAGCCATTAGGCAGAGATGAGGAGAGAGTGTTCCAGGCCTAAGGGACAGCCAGGAGGCTGGGGTCACTAGAGGACCTGGTGAGAAGAAAGGTGTGAGAAGCCTGGGGGGGGGGGGGCAGGTGATAAGGGCTTTGAAGGTCAAACAGTGTTTTGTATTTGCTCCTGGATGTGATAGGGAGCCCCTGGAGTTTACCGAGCAGGGGGTGACGTGATTGGCCCCGGGCTTTAGGAAGATCGTTTTGACAGCTGAGTGGAAGATGATCAGAGAGGCATAGTCCAGGGTTGGGGTGTGGGAAGGCACAGTCTTGATGACCAGGGAGTGGTGCCTCCTCCTGGCCCGGGTATCCACTGAATGGGCTGGTGTGTTTGGTGCTGGGAAGGAAACCTGGAGTGTCGTGTCTTCCAGAAGGCATTCAGGTGTCCTTGAGTAGATGACGAAGACGTTTTACACAAGGCAGCATCTCAGCAGAATGAGCTGGCGCGCTCTGCATGCACTTCAGACCCTCGTGACATCCGCGTCCACCACAAAGATGAGCCTTAGTTCATCTGGTCCTTCTCTTCCCAGTTTCCCTATGACTGTGGAGGGTATCATTCACCCTCTCTCCCTTCTCAGATCCCAATCTGTTGCCAGGCTTGGATTTTCCCTATTGTGGCATTAAAACTAGCCACCTTTGCCCCCTGCTGCCCAGAGGCTGGCTGGGTTACATTTCACCCCTTCCCCAGGGCTCTCCAGTCTCCTTAATGGGGTCGGGAGCATCTAGGCTCTCGGCAAATGATTCCGCCCCCTCTGATTGTAGGGAGTGGTCCCCTGCATCTAAGCCACCAACAGATTAGCCATTAACAGTTAACTTTTACATGGAAATATTTACTTCAGAAGGCATAATCACAAATACAAAAACTTACTCCCCTAACACATGGGAGGCATGATTTCCGCCTCCACCCCCACTTTGCACCGACTCACTCTCCTGGGAGAGGAGGGGGATTAGGTTCCTAGTTCATCTGGGTTCCCATAGAACATAGTCCAGTTCCAAATCCAAAGTTCCCCTGGGGCTTGAGTTCCAGACCCCAGCTGGCTGGCTAGTTGGCTAGACCATCCCACCCAAAGTTCTGGCTTCAAGGTCACCATGGTTTGAGCTCCTGGGTCAAATACAAGATGCTCCATTTGGCACTGAAAGCCCTACCTAATCTGCCCCCTCACATCTTAACTCTACCACACACTCTTCCATCCAGTGACATTGGCTTCCTGGTCGTTCCACAAACAAGGCCCTCCATTTCTTGGCTCTGGGCCTTCTCTCTGGCTGTCCCTTATGCCCGGAATGATCTCCCTTGTCTGCTTGGACTGCTAGCCTCCCTAGCTTCAGGTCCCAACTAAAATCTCATTTTCTACAGGAAAGCTTTCCCAACCTCTCTTAATTCTAATTCTGTTCCTCTGTTAATCCTTTCCTATTTGTCCTGTCCAGAGCTTATTTGTACAGAGTTGTTTACATTTGTTCCCCTCCCCCCATTAGAAAGCGAGCTCCTCTAGGGCCCCAGCACTTAACACAGTGCCTGGCCCACAGCAGTCACTTAATAATTGCTTGTTGACTGACCTACTGACTGCATGTTGCACAATCTATCACTCATGATTAGACAGAACATCTCCTTGTATGCCCAAGGTAGGCCTGGGTTTAGGGCCTGTTCATGGCAGCAGCATCATGGCTCTCCTCTGTGAGCGGTCTGAGGCTGAGCTCTAGCTGTTCCTGGGCAGTGTGACATTGTGGGTCACTTCCATGGCAGGGTCTCTCTAGGGGTTCCCACTTCCCATAATGAACACCAGAGGGCACCAAGGGATTGAGTGTTGTGGGCTCCCCAAACGATCAGGAGAAATTAACTCTGGAAGGGCTCCCCAAAGAAGCCGAGCCCTGCAGAAGTCCCAAGTGTGTCTTAGGCTGGGTGGCTGAAGGGAGGCCCTGAAACAGAAAATATGTTAGCTGTGTGATCTTAAAACAAGTTACCTCAGTTTATCAATCTGTAATATGTATAGAGACAATGCCTAATGTAATTCAATTAGAAATACTGTTAGCAAAAGTTAACTTCCTTTTTAATCTGGTTTCTTTTGGGTTATAGGTTAAGTTGTCATAGATTCAATTTAAAAAAAAACTGATGTAAATATGTTTGAAAACTATTTAGAAATCTAGAAGATAGTGATGTGGTTTTCTGTGCAGTTGATATAGCAAGGATCTCTTAAAATGTCAGCTGTGAAAATCAGAATATAAGATCCTACCACCCCTCTAAAAGTTTGAAGTAATTAAATTCCAGAAATAGCGCCCAGTGCCGGACTCTTGCAACAGACTGCCAACTGAGCAAATAGCTTAAGACTTCAAGATTTAGCCCTATGTGCAGTTCAAAGTACCGTGGAGGCTAGCTCAGCCTAGAAGAAGAGAGATTTGCTTCATCTCTCTACCTACTAGACCACCCTGCCCTAAGAACTTCTGAGAAGCTTTAATTTCTCAGTCTGCTACCAATGCAGTTCCATAAGTGTCTGGTGGGTAGAATCCTTGGCATCATCCATCACCCACCATCCATCAAGCACTGCATAACTGTTGGCTATTGTGATTCTTGGGCCCCCTTCCATTTCACTGTAACCATGACACAATAGCTCTAGTGTTCCTTATATTGAGAATCATTGCATTCTTCCTCTTTGTGTTCTGTGCAAACTCACAAGGACTTCGACCACCACCCCCTGCCAGCATCAGACCCAACTCCACAGAGCCTGGGCCCAAAACCAGTCCTCCACCTGGAATCCTCGGAGTGAGAAAGTTAACAACAATGGCAGTACTGGTCTGGGAGTCAAGAGGACCTGAGTTCAAATCCAGCTTCAGACACTTGACACTTGATAGCTATATGACCCTGGGCAAGTCACTTAACCCCATTGCCTTGCCAAAGACAAACAAACAAAAACCCCAGCAATGGCCTATAATATTTAGCCCAGCATACTTTGAGCTTACCTAATAATAACAGTTGTGATCTAAACTGGTAAAGCCTCACATGTATTTCTTAGTACTGTTAATGTTGTGGTTATTTGTCTTTCATTTTTGAAGAGGACTGGTGACAGCCTGGGATGATGTCTTGACTTGGGGGTGAGTTGGTGTTAAGTGAGGTAGAGATGCACAGAGCCATCAGCCTCGCTCTTCCTGAGTCATCAAATTCCAGTGGCAGGACAACAGTCTGGCTACGCCTGGGATGCAGTAGATGAGCTCGGCATCTTTGCTGTCTGACCAAGTTCTGAGTGCCTGCTTCAGCTGCCTTCACGGTCATCAGAACCAATCGTTTTCGTCTGCTCATTCCCCTGGGGAGAAGTCTTCATACACTTGGGGTAGACACCCCGCTAACTCACTGACAGGCTTGGGGCTCTTCGGTTCCCCTTACCCTGGGTTAGCCTGTCTTCAGAGATGGTTTCCTGGGGTGGGGCCGCTTCACATGCTACAGCTTCTTGAAGCCATGAGTGAGAGTTGGGTGGCAGGCAGACAGCAGCGCTGCCTAGGAAGCCCTGAAAAGAACTGGGCAAGCCCTTCCACCAGAGATGCTAGTCTACACCCTTACAGGGAAGGTAAAATTAAGTGTGTGCTTACACTGTGAAACTGGCTAACACCAATGCTCTTAGAAAAAATTACTTGTACTCTGGATACTGTTACAAACTCAGCTGTTAATGAATTGTCTAAAAGGGGCTATTTTGTTAGGTGTGCTTTATTTCATTAGCATTATACTAATGGTTTCCAAAAATGTCTTCGTTGTTTCATCTGATAAGATGTTTGAGGTTTGCTGTTTGGACACAGGTCTGTTTGTTTCAATTCTGCTGGTGCTAGAATGGGAAAGTTTACAAATCAGCTTATTTTTAGAAAGTAAATTCCACCTAAATTTCTTTAGCTGTATTAAAGCCACATCGAAACTTGGTAGCGAAATCTTTCATCTTCTAGAGGTTTGGAGTATAACCATCATATGAATTAAAGAAGTGCTCTGTGGCACCAACACTCAGCCACACTGGTTTTAGCCAGCCTTTCATTTGAACAACTGAGGAGGAGGGTGACTTCAGGCACGTCCCATGACTTACTGCTCCTAGACTACAGGGATTTCTCCAAATCTTCTGTAACTCCAGAATATGATTTTTGAGAAAACGAGATCACCTCTTGTGTTACCAACACTCTTTTCCTAAGTTTTTATTGTAGCAGTATATGGGATGATTTGTGGTGAAGTTATGAATATGAATATGATAAGCATGGTAAGCATGAAGTTATTTATATGTGGAACGCTATATATGGAAGTTATATCCTGAGTCAACATGGCCTTAACAGACCCCAGTCTTAGGGACTTAATTAAGAAGCCAATCTACAATGCTTATTCTCAACAACATGAGAATATCAGTAACTGTGAAAGGTGCTGTTAAAAAAAGGTTAAATCTCCTGGTTCTGTAATTTGGAGAATTCTGACTGAGCCTGACTCTAGGCATGACTGAGGGGCAATGCTATTGAGCCAGTGATCCATGATGCCAGCAACCAGCAGGTGGCGGTCTGTCTCGGGGAAAGTCCGAGAAATGCTTTTGGCATGAGAGCTGACTCAATTTCCCCAGTGAGACATTTCCTCTTGAACAGAAAATTTCCCACCTGGTTAAAATTCTGAGCCTGCCTGTGACATTCTGTCAGTACAACTGGTTGCCTATGAGTCTTGCCTGGCATTGATACCAAGTTAGAGGAGCATTTCCCCCCTCACTACAGCCATGTCCCTCTTTTCCTTTTATGATCATGGCAGGTGGTCAGTAGAAGATATGAACATAATGCTCACTCTGTTACCTAATAAACTGAGGCAGAAGCACATCTAAGCTACTCTAATAAGATACAGGTGTGTAACCTGACTGACAGTCTTGTCCTTATCCTAAACAACTAAGTAGGTGAGTCCTTGGCTTTGTCATCTGCCTTTTGGCCTGGTGCTTACAACATGCTCTGAAATGCAAGCAAATCAGATAGGAGTAAAGTGGCAGAGGGGCTGTGATTAGGACAAGCCTTTGTTGGTTGGCCAGGTTGGTTGGCTGGAACTTGGAGCACCTTCCAAAGGGCCATATCTATTTTTCTTTCTTCCCAAAGTCCTGCTGTGGGACTTGCAGATACCCAGAGGTTTGATGGGCGCCATGTGCTATGGTCCAAGTCTGATGACAGCTCAAGAACCTGGAGAGGAAAACAAGAAAAGATGACAATGTTTGCAGCTGACTTTGAGTCTGGCCTCACTAGGTTTGGGGACATTCGTGGGTATTGGAGCAGCCCACTTGGGCTCTGTCATGCTTTGTTTTACATGCACAAGATGAGCCAGAGGCCCAGAGCTGGTTTTTTTTTTTTGCTTTTTGGTGAGGCAATCAGAGTTAAGTGGCTCACCCAGGGTCACCCGACTAATTAAGTGTCAAGTATCTGAGGCCAAATTTGAACTCAGGTACTCCTGACTCCAAGGCTAGAGCTCTATGCACTGTGCCACCTAGCTGCCCCTGCCAGACCACTTCAATGACTGTGGCCCACAGCCCATTCCCACAGCAGCAAGGGGAGGTCATAGATCAAAGCTCCCAATCCATGCCTATCCAGCTAGGGATGCCCTCCATGCCCAGCCACATGATTCAGTCTACTGGTACCAGCCTCCACACAACCCCATATACATGGAGCCTCCAGAGATTGCCTATTGAATGGATTCTGCCCCATAGTCCTTTTCCTTCCTTCTGCCCTCCTCCCACCTGTGTGTGTGTGTGTGTGTGTGTGTGTGTGTGTGTGATGCTTCCCTTCTCCCAAGTGAGAGTCACCTGTATGTGGACCTGTACCATTCTGTCTCCCTCAGGGCAGGGGATGGGATAAGATGACATTTCTCATGGGAAAAGAGAGGAGATGACATTTCCTAAATGTTTACTCAGACCAATCTGGAAAATGGGTTGGGGGGGAGCCAAGATGGTGGAGGGAAAGCAGTGACTTGCTTGAGCTCTCCCCCAAACCCTTCCAAATACCTATAAAAATGACTCTAAACAAATTCTAAAGCAGCAGAACCCACAAAAAGACAGAGTGAAACAAATTTCCAGCCAAAGACGGCCTGGATGGTTGATCAGAAAGGTAGATCGCGCCAGGCAGGGAGAGGAGCACAGTTCGGTGTGGGTGAGCAGGCAGCCGCAACCCTGGAGCAGGCCTCAGAGGACTGAATTGCAGGCAGCTGTGGTGGTATCCAGACTTCTCAACCCATGAACGCCAAAGACAACTTAGAAGGTCAGTGGGAAAAGTTTGTGACTGCGGTGAGAGAGGAGCTAGGTCTCAGCTGCAAGTCCGGAGCGAGGCCCGGGCCGTGGCTTTTTCCTGAGTTTCTGGCCCACAGACTGAGGGGGAATCCAGTGGCTGATCAGGGGGGATTGCAGGGATCTCTCTGTTGGTGTAGGATTCTCTTGCTTTACCAGTACTTGGATCTGGGTCACAGTTCTGAGGGGCAGTCCTGGGGTGAGGAGGAGCGCTGGCATGGTGGAGCTTGTTGTGGCTGTAGAGAGGAAACATCTTGCCCCTTATCATAACACCTTGGAAGAACTGAAAATTTTCAGATCCCTAGAAGTATCTCTGAAAACAGTTGTACAAACCCCCGAAGCTTGGGACAGTACATTCTCTACATTGGAAGCAGACTTTTACCTTAACAAAGAGTTTAAAACTCAAGTAATTGGCCGGCATCATGAGTAAGCAGTGCAAAAAAAGTCAGACTATATTATCTTACTTTGGTGACAAAGAAGATCAAAATACACAACCAAAAGAAGATGACAAAGCCAAAGCTCCTACATCTAAAGCCTCCAAGAAAAATATGAATCAGTCCCAGGCCTTGGAAGAGCTCAAAAGGGATTTTGAGAAGCAAGTAAGAGAAATAGAGGAAAAACTGAGAGTGATACAAGAAAATCATGAAAAACAAGTCAACAGCTTACTAAAGGAGACCCAAAAAAATACTGAAGAAAGTAACACCTTAAAAAATAGCCTAACCCAAACGGCAAAAGAGGTCCAAAAAGCCAATGAGGACAAAATGCACTAAAATGCAAAATTGACCAAATGGAAAAGGAAGTCCAAAAGCTTACTGAAGAAAATACTTCCTTAAAAATTAGAATAGAGCAACTGGAAGCTAGTGACTTTATGAGAAATCAAGACAATGTAAAACAAATCCAAAAGAATGAGAAATTAGAAAACAATGTGAAATATCTCATTGGAAAAACAACTGACCTGGAAAATAGATCCAGGAGAGAGAATTTAAAAATTATTGGACTATCTGAAAGCCATGATCAAAAAAAGAGCCTAGACATCATCTTTCAAGAAATTATCAAGGAAAACTGCCCTGATATTTTAGAACCAGAGGGCAAAATAGAAATTGAAAGAATCCACCGATCTCCTCCTGAAAGAGATCCCCAAAGGAAAACTCCTAGGAATATTGTAGCCAAATTCCAGAGTTCCCAGGTCAAGGAGAAAATATTACAAGCAGCCAGAAAGAAACAATTCAAGTATTGTAGAAACACAATCAAGATAACACAAGATTTAGCTGCTTCTACATTAAGGGACCTCAGGGCATGGAATATAATATTCCAGAGGACAAAGGAGATAGGATTACAACCAAGAATCACCTACCCAGCAAAACCGAGTATAATCCTGCAGGGGAAAAAGTGGCCATTCAGTGAAATAGAGGACTTTCAAGCATTCGTGATGACAAGACCAGAGCTGAATAGAAAATTTGATTTTCAAATACAAGACTCAAGTGGAACATGAAGAGGTAAACAGGAAAGAGAAAATCATGAGACTTATTAAGGTTGAACTGTTTACATTCCTGCATGGAGAGATGATATTTGTAACTCATGAGACCTTTGTCAGTATTAGGGTAGTTGGAGGGGAAAAAATTATATGTACGTATATATAGATATAGATAGATAGATAGAGGGCACAGGGTGAGTTGAAAAAGAATGGAGAATAAAATTAAGGGGTGAGAGAGGATTGTACTAGGAGAAGGAGAAAGGGAAAGGTAGAATGGGTTAAATTATCTCCCAAAAAAAAAACAAGAAAAGAAAAGGCTCTTACAGTGGAGGGGAAATGTGGGAAGGTGAGAGGGAATGGGTGAATCTTATTCTCATCGGATTTTGCTTAAGGAGGGAATAACATACACACTCAATTGGATATGGAAATCTGTCTTACCCTACAGGAAAATAGGAGGGAAGGGGACAAGAGAGTAGGGGCATGATAGAGAGGAGGGCAGATTGGGAAAGGGGGTAATCAGAAGCAAATACTTCTGAGGAGGGACAGGGTCAAAAGAAAGAATAGAACAAGTGGGGAGGGCGGGATAGGATTAAGGGAAATAGAGTTATTTTTTCACAACATGTCTACTATGGAAGTGTTTTGCATAACTGCACATATATAACCTATATTTAGTTGCTTGCCTTATCAATGAGGGTGGGTGGGGATGGAGGAAGGGAGAAAATTTGGAACCCAAAATTTTAAAAACACATGTTTAAAAAAAATGTTTTCACATGCAACTGGGGAATAAGAAATACAGGAAATGGGATACAGAAATCCATCCTGCCCTACAGGAAAATTGAAGGGGAAGGGGATTAGAGAAGGGGGGAGAGATAGAAGGGAAGGCAGACTAGGGGATGGGGTATTCAGAATGCATGCCATCTTGGGGTGGGGGGAGGGGTGAGATGGGGTGAAAATTTGGAACTTAAATCTTATGGAAGTAAATGTTGAAAACAAAAAAAAATTAATAAAAATTACCATAAAAAAAAGAAAATGGGTTGACATGATTTTGTAAAGTCACAAGTAAAAAGGAAGAGACTTGGGAAAGCAGTATTAGAGCAATGTCTGGAGGGCATTGGGGAGAAACACATTAAAAGAAAGTAGTGAAAACACTCATGTCAGCAATCAGCTTTCATAATGTATGTAGTGAGAACTGTTGGCCTGGACTTAGAGACAAGCAGAGATGCTCACTCTGTCTCTGACAGTCGAGGTGCAGAGGGAGACAATGTCCCAGAGGAGGGGGTGCTATGTTTGACCGTTCCTGGATTGTGGAGGCCAGTCAAATCCTCCCTACCCCTGCTCCCAATCCCCAGGCCTCTTTCTTCTTCTGTAAGTTTGAGGGTAATAGACTGAGATGACTTTGAAAGGTCTCTTCCAACTCTAAAGTTCTACAGCCTGGTTTGGGTCCCCTCCTCTTTTCAGCATTCAATTAATGGTTTCCTTCCTCCCTCCCCCAAACCCCAGTAGGAAAGCGGATAGAGGGAATGGCACTGAGGGCTGATTATAGGATGATGGAGACCCCATCTGGGGGAAATGGGTACTGGGTTTCAGGGGACAGACTTTTCCATTTTTGCCCTTTGGCTCACTCTAGTTCTCTTATCTGGAATCTTTTGCCTTTGTGTTCTGTGAAGGGGACTTTTCCTATTTGGGCCAAGCTCCCATTCGTACTGGAGGTGGGGGAGGGAAGGGAACAAACATTTATATAGTGCCTACTATGTGCCAGGCACTGTACTAAGTGATTTACAAATATGAACTTATCTGATCTTCACAACAACTCTGGAAGGTAGATACTGTTATCATCCCCATTTTACAGTTGAGGAAACTGAGGCAAACAGTGGTTAAGTGACTAGCCCAGGGTCACACAGGTAGGAAGTGTCTGAGGCTGGATTTGACTCCAGACCTAGTGCTCCATGCACTGTGCCATCTGACTGCCTCAATAAACCATGGATTAAAAAAAGAAAAAAGAAATATAAGCAGTTTAGACTTTTCAGTCCCAGATGCTTGCTTACTCATGTTCACCTTTTTGTGTTTCTCTTGACTCCTGTGTTTGTATGTCAAAGTTTGTATTCAGCTCTAGTCTTTTCATCAGTAATGCTTGGATATCTTTCTGGGTTTCTGGTTAAGTTATTCTTGGCTATAAGCCCATATTGTTTACTTTCTAGGATAGCATACCACACTCCAGATTCTTTATTTCCTTAAAGGGGTTGTTGCTAAATCTTGCCTGAACCTGACTGTGCCTACTCGGGACTTGAATTCTTTCTGTCTGGATGCCTCCAGGGTTTTGTTTTTCCTTTGACCTGGAAGTTCTGAGTGTTGGCTACAATGTTCCTGGGAGCTGCTATTTTTTTTTTCTTTCCAGGAGGTGACTGGTATTTCTGTGACTTTCTAGCTCTACTTTGTCCTGTGGTTCTAAGAGGTCTGGAAAGTTTTATTTTATGATTTCTTGAAATATAATATCTAGCCTGTATCATGACTTTCAAATGATCTCTTCTTGATCTGTTTTTCAAGTCAATTGTTTTTGTTATGAGATACCTGGTTTTCTCAGTTTCTGGACATTGTTTTACTATGTCTTATTTTCATTCCCATCTGGCTACTCTCCTGGACTTCACCATGGTCTCCATAGACTCATCGTCTTGCACCTCCTCAGTATCCCCTGACCCTGGGGTTCCTTATACCTTCTGATTGGAGGAAGTGGAGGGTGATCAAGAGAGATCTCCTCCACCTAAGGAGGGAACCCAGGGCACCTCCTGGGTGCAGGATTTCAACAAGTACTTCTCTCTTCTCCCCTGACTGCTCCTTTTGTTTTTAATGTGCTGTGTGCCCCCATTAGATTGTGAGCTCCTTGAGGGCAGGGGTTGTCTTACTGTCTTTCTTTGTATCCCCAGGGCTTAGTAGAGTACTTAAGACATAGTAGGTGCTTAATAAATGATTGTTGGCTGACTAATTGTCCAGTGGAGTCATTAAGAAGCTAATTTGTTTAATTCTAATTTTCAGGAAGTTTTCTTTTTCCTCCAGTAAAGTTTTGTACTTCTTATTATAAATTGTTTATTCTCCTGCCAAATCTTTCTACTATAGCTCTCATTTATTTTTTCCTTTAGCACTCTCTCTTTTTTTTTTTTTTTGTTAAGGCAATTGGGATTGAGTGACTTGCCCAGGATCTGCTGGTGCTCTATCCACTGCGCCACCTATATATATATATTTTTTTTTTTTGATGAGGCAATTGGAATTGGGTGACTTGGCCAGAGTCACATAGCTAGTGAGTGTTATGTGTCTGAGGCTAGATATGAACTCAG
>NW_020953954.1:209022-212723 GCF_900497805.2 Vombatus ursinus | reverse complement strand
TCTGATCTTCTCCCTTCTGCTGATCATTCTGCTCATCGTCCTGCTGGCCACCGGCATCATCTTCATTAAGCAGGCAGCAACGAACCTGGATAGTAACTCTTACTTATCCGATTTATTTCCAGGCAACTGACTTGCCACAGTTCTGCCCTATCTCTAACCCCAGTCGCCTCCCCCCTCCATCTTGTGGCTTCTCTTCATGCTGGGAGTGGCCTCCCTCACCTTCCTCCCCCCCACCCCATGCCCCATTGTATCCAATAAACGACTTTGTACATGGGTCTTCTTTTTCTGCTCACCTTCTATTGGGTATCCCAGAACTGGAAGGGACAAGAGTCCCCGGAGGGGCCTGGTTCTTTTCTGTTTGGTTGCCGCTGAGGTGGATGCAGTGTGGGACTCTGGGTTCATAAATACCACCAATCTTGCCCTGATGAGCCAAAGCCCCATTGCCTGTCTGCCTCACTTCGATCCCATCCTAGAATCTGACCATTTCTGAGGTCCCTGGGATTGCATGATTCAAGCCCTGCGGAAGCCGGAAGACCTTTCTCGGAAGTCTCAGCTTGTAGTGCGCCCCTCTGCAAAGAGCAACACTGGATTTGCATCCAGGGTTCTGCCCTTGTGGAACCTGAGACTGGTCCCTAGGAGCACCAGGCATCCAGTCCCACCTACATATGAGAGGCCTGAGGAGAGATCGGCTAATTAGTGCCAGATGGGGATGGGGAATTCTGACACCTGGGGTCCCACCCCTGCCCCCAGGACTCCCCCAGGGGAGGCCAAGCCAGGCAAGCCAGCAGCACTGACCCAGGCCCCCAGCAGTCTACCCCCGTAGGGTCCACCAGGTTAATGCGGTGGGGGAGGGGGAAAGGATCTTGAGAGATGGGGCAGACCACAAAAAGCAGATCTTTATTTCCGATTGTGGTTCTGCACTGGCCTACACTGCTTGATGTGGAAGGAAGTATTGCACTCTCCTCTCAGCTCCGTGGGAACAGGCCCCAGTTGTGCAGGGCTACTTGTGGCTTGGAGACCTCCAGTGAGGGGGAACCCACTGATTCACACTCACTGCGTGACCCTAGGGAAGTCACTTTCCCTTTTTGAATTTCAGTTTACACATTTTGAGAATACAGATAATAAAAGTACCTACCTCCCAGGATTGTTGTGAGGGTCCCATGATCTGCTTAACCCTGATGGAGAAGCAGGTGGACCACTGTGCCTGCAGCAACTCCCCGCTCCAGGGTACTTGTGCTTGTCATGGCATCACCTCCTTCATGTCACGGTCCTCTTCAAGAACAAAGGACAAACAGCAACCCAAGAGAGGTAACAGAAAAAGGACTATTTAAAAACAGTCAATCAATTAATATGTATTAAATGCCTCCTATGTGCTAGGCACTGTGCTAAGCACTGGGGATACAAAAAGAGGCAAAAGACAGTTTCTGCCCCCAAAGAGCTCACAGTTTAATGGGGAAGACAAAAATGTAAACACATATATACAAAGCAAGCTATACACAGGATAAATGGGAGATCCTTAGCAGAGGGAAGGCCCTGGAATTAAGAGGGATTGGCAAAGAGAGAACTTCCTTTAGAAGTTGGAATTTTATTTGGGACTTGAAGCCAGAGAGGTCAGGAGTCAGAGAAAAGGAGAGAGGGCATTACAAGTATGAGGGCCAGCCAGAGTAGAGAGATGGAGGATCTTCTGGCTGGAACAGCCAGGAAGCCAGGGTCATTGAATCAAAAGAAGAAAGTATGGGAAGACTGGAAAGGCAAGAGAGGGCAGATGATAACGGACTTTGAATACTAATCGGAGCATTTAGTGTTCGATGCTGGAGGTGGCAGGGAGCCGCTGCAGTTTATTGAGTAGGGGGTGGCATGGTTGGACTTGCATTTTAGGAAGATCATTTTAGTGGCTGAGTCGCAATAAATATTTTTGTACATAGGGGTCCTCTTTGTCTTTGATTTCTTTGGGGTATAGCCCTAGTAGTGAGATTTTTGGACAACAGGCGTACACAATTTAGTAATACTCTGGGTATAGCTCCAAATTGTTTTTAAGAATGGCTGGATTCATTCCCATTGCTACCAACAGGGTATTCGTATACCTGCCCCCTCTCAACCCCTCCAACACACGTTTTTTCCTTCCTTTGTCATCTGCCAATCTGATAGATTGGTGTTGGAACCTCAGAGTTGCATTATCTCTCTGTCTGTCTGTCTCTCCCCCCTCCTCTCTGTCTCTCTTTCTCTCTCTCTCTCTGTCTCTTTGTCTCTCTGTTTCTCTCTCTCTCTCTCTGACACACACACACACACACACACACACACACACGCACACACGCACATGCTCACACACTCCAGACAGGTCAACAAGTGTGTGCTCCAAGCATCACAGAGTGTACTGCTAAGCGACAGGCTCTTCTCTCAAGGTGCTGCCACTCAGATGGGGGAGGGGGAAAGGAGACAATGTGCAGACAACGGTAGAGAACAGGCATAGACAAAGTCGAAGGAAGACCCCCTGAGAAGGGAAGGTGCGCACATCTGGAAGGACAGGGAAGGGCCCCCTACAGAGAGTGGGAAGGCAATCAGGGAGACTGGGAGGCAGAGGTGGAAGAACTTGGGCAAAGGTGTGGCGAAGGGAAAAACAGCTGGCCATCCCAAGGAACTGCAAGATGGCCAGTGTGAGGAAGAGAATCATGTCTGAGGAGATTAGAAAGGACAGCAGGAAGAGCTTTAATGTGACATGGGGGAATGCAGACAAGAGTCACTGAAGTCCATCCAGCAGGGGGATGACACTTGGCAGCTGAAGGGAGAAGGGCTGGTGTGGGAGGAGAGCAGAAGCAGAGCAGCAAGTGGGGAGAAGGGGACCTGGGCCGGCCCCAGGATGAGGGCGGGATCTGAGGAGAGAAAGGGGCACATGTGAAACCCCAACTTTGATCCCTGGGAAGAGACAGGGGAAGGTTCAGGGGATGGTATAGAGGGAAGGGAAACAGGGAGAATCTCTTTCTCCCTTTCTCTCTCCCTCCCTGACTACTGCAACAGTATCAGAGGGGTGGACGGGGGGGGGGGGGGGGGGAGAGACAGAGAGACAGAGAGACAGAGACAGACAGACAGAGAGACAGAGAGAGAGAGAGACGTGAAGTGAGGATTATTTGAGACATGATTGGTAAAAGCTTGAAGAAGGCAGAAGTGTCAGATCAGAACATGAAAGGAACAAGACATGAGTGAGCTTTGAAGGGGCTTTAATTGAAGTCCACTGGAGGGATGTGTATAGAGAGAGTTGAAGCTTGCAGGAATGGGAGGACCATGGACAGAAGGCAGGTGGGTGTCTGTGTGCACTGAGGGTTTGAGAGTAAAAGGGTTTGGACACTTTCACGTTTAAGCTCTGACAGCAGCCAAGTATTAGGAAGTTTCAGCAGCAAATAGCCTGTATTTGCGTGACTATCCAAAGTCAGGAGGTGTTGGTAAAGTTTCAAAGTGAAGAAGAGGTGAGGAGGGAGGGAGGCTTACACTTTGGAATAGACCTGGCACTTAGAAACTGGGTGACTTGTTAGAGTGGATAAAGCACTGGGCCTGTGGTCAGGAAGACCTGAGTTCAAATGAGGCCTCAGACACTTACCAGCTGTATGATCCTGGACATACCATTGGGTAGGCATACCCTTGAGGCGCAAAAATATAGCCTTTTGGGGCAGCTAGATGGTGCAGTGGATAGAGCACCAGCCCTGGAG
>NW_020953954.1:176509-209012 GCF_900497805.2 Vombatus ursinus | reverse complement strand
TCTGATTCCCCATTGATTGGGCACGACAGAGGTTACAGCCTATCCGAAGGCCTAATTTCTCTATTGTGATCCCCGCCCCTGTTTACATCTCCCCCACTCCCCGCAATTCAGTGACCCAGGCGCTTATTTACTTTTGCCCCTGTTTGGGTATGACAACACTCCTTTTGCTTGGTGTGCAGATATGTCCATCTACACCTAACTTCAGAACCAGTTTTGGGGGCTTAGTCTATTCACCCACCAATTCTACTTTATGGCTTCCTTTGTTCAACTTCCACTTAACCCTTAGACTGCATTCCTTAGGTTTCATGTGATTTTTGTGGAAATGAAAAACTAGCTATTTCTCACATGTGGAGGCCTGTATCTGGGAAAAAGCCAAGTGGATGGCCTTGGTGTAGCCAAAAGTAGTAGTCTTTTGACTCAGTTTCCCCATTATGTTACTTCCTTTGAACAGGAATGTTTCTCACCTGGCTATTTGGGGATCTGGCTATGAGATAGAACTGTTACTGCCTGATTGGTTAACTGTGACTCTTACCTGAAGTCAGAGAGCCTGCCATATGTGTGTTGAGTCATTCTGTGCCCTTAGGCTTAGGTCTGAAGAACCAGACTGATTGCTGCTATAATCATGTCTATGATTTTTCCTTCTATGGAAAATTTCTGTGGTCAGTAGAAGATATGAGCACAATGAAAGTATGTGAGATGTTACTGTTTTCAATCTGAACGTGTAGTCATTCCAAATCCCAAACAACTATGTAAATTAGTACTTGGCCTTGGGCTTGTCGTCTGCTACTAATACTTACATGTATAAGATTAAGTCCCTGAAGTAGCTCTTTCAGAATGCTGTGGGAATAACTGGACAACGATGTGAATCTATTGATTTGTGAAGTTAAAGTCAGTAACCTCTCCTGTTTTATTTCAAGGAATAGAATCTCATCAGTCATCTTAGTGAAGAGTAACGTTTGTGTAATATCTATTCCATTTGAATATGGTTAACTACTGAACATGTTTTACCATAAGCAACCCATTTGATACACATTGTTCTCTACATACAATTGGGAATTAATTACTTAAATATAACTCCACAAGCCATCCCAGATCTTTTGAGTAAAGTCAGCCTCTTGTAAGTAAACTCACTTGTGTAACCATTGAACCTAGGGGCAGAGAGCCTCTACCTGTAAAGAGTGTTGTTACCTATGTTTTCATATATAGGATTAGGTCCTCAGTAGCATCTGATCCTCCTAAAGGAATCAGAATGAACTGGAGTGGAAAATTTTGAGAAAACAAAAAAGATCAGATAATCTTAATATGTCCAATGTAGACTAATCTAATGGGGGGGCATGTAAAGACAAATTCTCTGCAGTTTCATGTCAACTATGTTGATGTTCTTCTTACAGCTTTACTGTTGATGAGATCAGAACCAGAAGGGTCCAGCTGGTTTGCACCACGTGAACTAGTTATTGGAGAAGCAATATTTGAGAGGCTGTTCTAACTTCTATTGAGATCTGTTTTGTAAGAAGATTTTAGCAAGAACATCTGAGGAGTGTCTAGAGTAACAGGGAACCAGAGAAGCAAATCTACTAAAGAGGAGACCCGGAGACTAACCAACTACATGGGACATCTGAGATCCAAGGTGCAATTTGCTGATTAAATGAACATTGGGAATGGGTTGATAGTCATTTTCATACTCTTTTGACTTTTTGCTTCACAGTATCTGTATGCTGAGTTCTCTGTTATCTCGGTGTCACATAAATTTCCCCCTAAAATTAGTTCATGGTTTTAGAGCCCCTGCTATGGCTTGTACTGTGATTAATATTGTTGCTCTTACATCAACCATTCAGGAAAATTATGACAGAGTCTCCCATTGGCAAAAGGGAGGAACTGAGAAAATCAAAAGATTGTGATCCCATTTTGTAACTGATCCTATTCTGTATCACCCCCAATATGTTGTAGAATTGCCCAAGTTATGTCTCTGAACTTAGTTCAGAAATTCAGCTGGCCTGTACTGAGTTAAGCTTAGAAATCCAGTTCTCCCATGAATCACCAAATCTTCCTTCACCTCCCTAGGAGTGGGATGGAAGAAAACTGAACAATGGTTGTAATTCTCTCATTGGTGGTGTTGTTTCCTTACTTACTTGGGCTTGTATTGCTATTGTGGATTCTGCCTCCAATGGAACTCACTGGTAGGCTCCTCCGCTCCCTCCACGTTAACAAAATCACTCATGCATCACTTAGGGAACATTGTGGAAGATAATATTGGGAAGATTGTGAGCAGGTCATGGAGGGTGGAGTGTGGCCCTGAGTCTCACAGTGGACGTAAACTACTTTGAGCAAATGTAAACAGAAAAAGAAGCTCCAACTCTCCCATGAAAACTCTTCCATGGGACCCTGGGCCATCCCTGGCACCATGCCTTCTTTGATCTGTTTCTAGACGATGCCTGGCCTGGCCTGGGGCTGGTGTGGGGATCCATTACACCATTCTGTCCTCCTGCTGCCAAAGACTGAGTCTCATGAATAAATTTCCCCAAACAACCCAAGTAACTCAATTCATCCTAATCATCCTACGCTAACACAACCAAGCTGGCGTGGACCCTTCTTTCTTCAGTATCTCAGTATTGACTCAGAGGGTCTGTGCCCCTACAATTGGCATATCAGGCAGAACAGATCAGCCTCCTTACAATTAGTGTAGCTGGAAGGACGGTCTGCCACCGCCCTCCCCCAACGAATCTCGTGCCCTTCGTACATACATATGCATTATGTACACACACACACACACACACACACACACACACACCCATACATAAGTAGTTTCTGTTGTTGTTGTTCAATTGTTTTTCACTCCTGTCCAACTCTCCACGGCCCCATTTGGGGTTTTCTTGGCAAAGATACTAGAGTGATTTGCCATTTCTTTCTTCAGCTCACTTTACAGATGAGAAAACGGAAGCAAACAGGGTGAAGAGACTTGCCTAGGGTCCATGTCTGAGGACAAATTTGAACTCAGGTCCTCCTGACTCCAAGCCTAGTGCTCTTTGTCTTTTTTTTTTTTTTTTGGTTAGGCAATGGGGTTAAGTGACTTGCCCAGGGTCACACAGCTAGTAAGTGTTATGTGTCTGAGGCCATATTTGAACTCAGGTCCTCCTGACTCCAAGTCTGGTGCTCTTTGTACTGTGGTGCTACCTAGCTGCCCTAGCCAGGGAACTTCCCTCTGAGTGTGGGGTGTCTCTCCGCTCTTTTATGTGAGTCATCTCCGGGCTAAATGTCCCTGTTTCCTGCAGGGGATGCTCGGAAGGAATGATCTCCATGGCCCGCTCACCATCTGGATGCTTTCCCCCTTAGGCTCTCATCTCCAATCCTGCTTTGGCTCCGACTACTGTTTTCCTTAAATTTCTTCGGGCTTGGGAAGGCTCTTTGCGAGCTTGAGCCGCAACAATATTGCTTATTGGTAGTTTCTGCCTCTGTAAAAGGCAAAGCTCAGACCTGAGGTCCTCGGAGGAGCCCTGCTGCTTCCTTGGAGTTTCTCCCAAGTGTTCCTGGCTGTTCCCTCTGGGGCCAGGAAGGGTTTACTGAGTCTTCTCTTCTCGGTTTCATTCCAGAGACGTCTACGAAGCAGCTGATATCCCACTTTGGGTCTCCAAAGAGAAGAGACAGAGCTTCAGTGCAGGCTCATGGCCCTGTCCAGGACCACGGGTCCATGGGCCCTTCTTATCCTCTGTAGTGTGGACCACTTCTTTCTAGCAAACACAAGCTCAGGATGAAATAAGAACTAGCTTATTTTTCTCTGGAGCCAAAACACATTATAAAAGAGCAGATGGAAAATAAGCAAACATAGGCAAACTGTCAGTTTGCTAGGCAGCAGTGAGACAGGAAGAGGACAGAGAGGACAGGGCAACAGAGCAGAGACAAGCCAGAGAAATGGCGAAGTTTGGTCCTGGCAGGTCCATGAACCCACCAAGGCTCCAGCTGCTTGTGATGATACTTGGCTCAGCGTAGCAGCATTCTTTGCTTGCAACTGGTTGGCTCCTGGTACTGGCATGATCTCCACCTGTTCCACCTCACTCCAAAGTTTCCCCCATTCTTGAATAGCTTCTGCCTCTAGTTAACCTTCCATCTATCCTTCCAGCTGGGAAAACGACACTTCTCTGAAGTCCCCTTTCTGATAAGGGCTATACAGCTATTACATGATATGTGCAGGGACACAGATGAGGAAGGAAGCATGAAAAAATGAATCTCTATCAGGGGCAAGACAATGCCCAGTTTTGGGTGGGTGGGGAGCCGGGGAAGACTGTCTGGAAGAGACTATATTTGAACTGGACCCTGAAAGAAGAGAAGGATGTCAAAAGGAGATGAGTAGGAATTTACATGTAGGCTGGCATCAGCAGTCCGATCTGAGTATAACACGGAGTGCCTTAGAGGGATGCTGAGAAACCAAGCTAGAAAGAGAGACGGGCCCAGATTACAGAGAACTTTCAGTGCCGGGCTGAGGGTTTGGATTTCATCTTGTGGACCACAGAGAACCGCTGAAGGTGACTCAACATACCAGTTCTCTCCCAATCTAGAAGAGTGGAGTCTCCAGGCCACTCACTCTCCTGGTTCAATTCCATCCAAGAGATTCAATCCTAAGCCTGTGTGCCAGGCACTGTACTAGGCACAAAGACAAAAAAGAAAGATGCTGCCTTTGACCTCCAGGACCTGACTGACATTCTCAGGTGGGCGAGGATGGGGGGAGTTGGAGGGGGTGGGGGGGAGGGGGAGGGAACAACATACACACAGATAAGTCAATGCAAAATAGAGGGTTTCCCAAGAGTCTTAGTGCAGCTTCACTGCTTTACTACCTTAATGCTATGACTTCTGGGACAAACTGACAGACAGATCTTTCTTTATCTAGACATCAATAAAATAGATAGACAGACACAAAGATACACTGCAAATACAGATTTCATTGAGATATAATGAAATTGTATCTCATTCTGGCTCCCTCGACTTCCCTTCCCCTGTCCCTGACACTAGTCTAGAGTTTGTGAGTACCTAGTATAAGATGATTGCTGTGAACCAGCTTGCTCCCTCCCCAAGTCATTTTGAGGCCCCTCTCATCTGAAAAAGGCCTAAAACCTGGATTGGCCAATCAGGAGAGAGGCATTTTGGCCGACTCTGAGCTTAACCTTCCGTAATGCCTTGCGTGCTCTCGCATAACAGACATGCTTTGCTTTGCTCTCTGAGAGAACCCAGAATGCCCCTTCCTGTGTCAGCAACTACAAGGCGGAATGAAGCTCTCCAGGAGCATTCTTCCGTTTATGACTGATTAGGACCAGGCGCCTTGAACCAGACACTACTTTGAATGATGGCATTTCTCGTATCTTGCTATTTTATGGACACTTATGTCCTGTCGTGACATTCATGTGACACATATGGAGACTATAATTTTGGCTGACACAGGCATCCTGAGTCAGGATGCTCTATGGATATATAATCAGCGCAGCCCAACCCGAAAGCGAGCTCATTTCCGCAATGCATAGCTCTACGTGTATAATCTGCCAGCTTTGAGAGGAATAAATACGCACGTGCAGCCTAATTTCGTTTGTCTTTCTTAGAATGAACTCTTTTTAAAGGTTGACATTGCAAAAGGGAAACGAAGTCACTCACAGATTGCCCCAGAAATTAAGGGAGTGTAGTAAGGTCATATCCTGAGGCTACATGGGCTTGCCTTCGGAGAAGCCAGTCGAGCCCGCAGGTGACAGCCTCAGGGTTCTGTTCATTGCCCTGGGTCTCTGTTTTTGTTGAGTAGCGTGAGACTCTTCATGACCCCATCTGGGGTTTTCTGGGCAAAGATACTGGAGTGGTTTGCCATTTCCTTCTCCAGCCCATTCTACAGATGAGGAAACTGAGAAGAACAGGGTGAAGTGACTTGCCCAGGGTCACACAGCTAGGAAGTCTCTGAAGCCAGATTTGAATTCAGGAAGATGAGCCTTCCAGAGCCCAGGGCTCTGTTGAAATTTATGTTAACTCTGCATCCCATTGTTCCCAGCCCAGCTTATCAATCAGTACTGGGGGAATTTCAGGAGGGGAAGAGACCCCAAGTCTGCAGCTTTCTGCATCAGGTACCCCTACCCACAAATTGTCTCATTCTTGCTACCTTGGGGAGGAACTGAGATGCAAGGGCTGAGGTGACCTTTCTGAATTGGCCTGGAGTTATCTCTAAAAGCTGGCCCCACCTGGAAGCCCCTGCTGATCTTCAGCCATCAGCCCATCAATGTGTTGTTACCTTGACACACTTCTAATAAACTCCTTTTAATTTCCCTTTCAGCTCTATTCAGCTCCATTGACTGCACCACCTAACTGCCAGCCCTTGGTCTCTAGTTTTAAGACCAAAAAACAAACAAACAAACAAACAAAACCCCACAACAAATCCTTATGCTAATGAACTAACTCTAAATGCTCTCGGAGAACTTGGAGATGATATGTTAATGAGGTAAGCTTCAGGCGGTGTGCCCCCTCCCCCCGCCAAACCACCAACACTCTTCCACCTGCTCTGGTCTGCGCTACCCCCAATCTCCCAACTCCTCTGGGCCCTTCTCCCTGCCCGTTCTCTTCCCCACTGCTACTGTGCCCTCTAGTGCCCCATTCCTTGTCCCCACGATGTCTGCCCTTGTACCCACCCAAGCTCTTTGCCTTCTGTACTTTCTGTGCCTTATTACTGTGTGATTGAAGTATTGCTTCCAGATGGCTGTCATCATGGTCTTTCCCAGAGAGAATCTATGCATACCTAGCCCACCTCAGACCAAGGGACCCCCTCGTGGTCCCCTTCCTTTAGTCATAAACTAGGAGCACCAGGACCGAGAGTTCACCTACCATGAACAGGTAGGGGGATGAATTCGTTGGTAGAAAGCAAGGGTGGGCAGGAGAACCTTGGGTCCCCTCCTAAGAGGACTTTCCTTTCATTTGGGTTGCAGCAAATCAACACCATAAATTAATTAATTCAGTGAGGCAATGGGGCAGGGCTGGACCAGGGAAGGGGGTTGCTGGGGAAAGGATTCAGAAGGGTCTGGAATAGGAGGTGGTGAGACCCTAGCTAAGGTGCTAAGGATTCCTCGAAGAATCACTGTAGAGGGATAGGATTCCAGGCATGGGTGACAGCTTCTGCAAAGATAAGAAGGGGCCAGAAGTGTTTGGGCAACCGAAAGCTGGTTGGTTTGCTTGTGTCAAGATTTTAGAAGACCCCTTGTTTTCCAGAGCTAAGGCCCAGCCAGGAGGCTGTGCCCTGAGCTCGGCATAACCACAGTCCTTTGAGTTCTCAATGATGATCTGTCCCAGTAAAATCCCAGAATTGTTTCTGCCCAGCATCAGATGGTCCCTGAGCTCGGACGGAGCCTGTAGTAGCCATGAAGTCCTGAAGTCCTGCTATGAATCAGACTTGTCCCATTGTCAGAGCTCCAGCTCTCAGTGTAGCCAGAGGCATACATATTGAGATCTCCCCACACTGCCTCGGCCCCCCCCCCCCCCAGGGGCAGGGTCCTGCATGTGGGTCCTGGCTCGCAAGCCATTGCTTCTGCTGGATTCCTGACTATCCTGTCTCTGACCTGCTCTGTTTGGCTCTGGCTCCCCACAGTTAGAGACTGGTTCCAGTCAGGTTGACACTTCAAACAAGCATTTGTTAAATGCCTGCTCCATGCCAGGCCGACCAGAAAAACAGGTGGATGGAAGAAGGCAGGGGAGACTCTGGTTTTCTCCGCAATACAATTGATCAAGTCAGACACTTCCACCCAAAGAAACTGATTGTCAGTGACATCCTTCCCCGTGGCCATTTCTTACAGTCTCTATGGTTTACTTTCTGTTTTCCAGCCAACCTGATGAACCCTCTGTTGCCCCCAGAGGACACTGTCTCTGAGCTGCTTCCCAAGCCTGGCATGCACTTGCCCCTCACCCTTGCCTGTCTTCTTCAGGAAGCCTTTGCAGATTCCCTGCACAAATCCCAGCCCCTCCCCCCCTCCTTCTCAGAAGCCTTCAGATTGCACACTCTTGGATTTCTTCTCTCTATTCCTCACGCATGGAAGGGGCCAACCCAGTGCTTGTTGGGTGATTGGATGTGTTCTGGTTTATCCATGCCCCTTCTAAAATGGGAGGCCCAGAGTGAGCAGGGCTGGGCCGGGCATGTGGAGGTCAGAGTTGGGAGGGGAGGGCATTCTGCCTCCCCCCTACCCCCCACCTCCATCCCGCAGTCCCCAGGAAGCCCTGGTCTACTCCAGGTCCTTTGGCCACCACTGAAGTCACACTGGGGGTCAGTTCTGCTGAGCTGGCAGTCTCCAAGCCTAGACGCTCAGGTTTTCTCCTCAGGGAAAGATCAGTTCCTCTGACCGAGGAGAAAATCACATCCCCCATATTTAGGAGTCTCCAGCCACCAGTGGGATCCCTCCCAGCCTCCCTAGCCTCTGTGTAACCTCCCTATTAGACTGGAAGCTCCTCAAGGTCAGAGACTGTCTTTTGCCTTATTTTGTATTCCCAGCACTTAGCACAGTGCTTGGCATATAGTAGGCACTTAATAAATGTTTACTGATTGATTGTGTATGTGTGTATATGCGTGTACATATATGTGTGTTGGGGGTGGTACTGGAAATGGTACAATCCTAGAGAATCAAAGCACGAGCACTCCAGCCAAGCTCACCCCTACTCCACCCCACCACCATCAGGGCAATGAAGGGGAAGGGGGAAGGCCCTTTCCCAACCACCCACCTCCAGTCTGTTTCCAATTTGCAGCAGTAAATGGAAACCCAGATTCTGGGAGAAGACAACAGTTTCTCCCAACCCAGTCCTACCTTTTGCCCAGCCCTTTGCCCCCTTCATGTTTTTCCTGGAAATTCTGTCCCTCTTTTGGGAAACTTTCATAGGGCTGGCCCCATAAAATTGGCTCTGGCCCTGTCTCCGCCTCCTCCTATCTCCTCCCTCTCCTCCTCCTCCTCCTCCCCCTCTTCTCCCCCTCTTTCCTCTGTTTTCCTTCCCCTCCCCTCCCCTCCTCCCTCCCCTCTTCCTCCTTCTTCTTATTCCTTTTTCCTCCTGCCTCTCTCCTGTCATCCTCCCTCCCTCTTGGAGTTTCCAGTTTCCCATGCTCATTCCTTTCTTTCAGGCAAGCCTCACCCCATGGGTGGAGAGTGCAGCCCAAATGTTCCCAGGGGCATCTTACTCGTTCCCCCGCCTCTTGAGATCATTAGGAAAGGGAGCTAGATTCTCCACTCCCACTTGTCGGGGTCTGTGCCTGCTCAGACAGTTCGACCCTCTCTTTCTTTGCCCATGCCCAAGCCCTAGCTGATCCAGGCCCATGTGACTCTCAGCCTCCTCCCCACTTCGCCTTATCTGGAAAGGGGAAGGGATGTCAAGGCTGGAAGGGGGTGGGGGGGCACAAGGTCTCTGGAAGGTTGACTGAAAAGTCTCTCAGTCTTGCCCAGGGATGGTTACCAGTTGGGCCTCACCCCCACAGAAGCTGAGGACCTCTTTCTGCCCCTGCCAGGGCTGAGGGTTAGGGGAAGGCACTAGAGAGCCTCATGGGGGCACCGAGTCTGGAACCATGAGGTGCCTGGTTGGGCCTGGACTTTCCCTTCTCCACTCCCTCCAAATCAGATGTGGGAGGCACTTGGCCACTTTCTCTGTGGCTTGGCCTAGTTGCTGGGCCTGCCCACTTCCCACAGTCATTTCCCAGAAATAGCCCCTCCTCATGTACAACAATCACAGAAGAGGAGGCAGCAGGTCAAAGTTACCATCAGAAACCAGACCCGGGCTTCAAGCCCAGATCTGACCTGGGCCAATTGGAGCAGCACTCAAAGGCCCTAAAATTGACCCCAGATTCTTTAGGGACCCATTAATTCCTTTCCCTCAGAAGTCTGTGGGGAAAGGGGAGGGGCCCACCGTCTCGAATAGGGGGGAGCAGGGTTCAAATCTCACCTCTGACACTTTTGAACCATGTGACTTCTCTGAGCCTCAGTTTCCTCCTCTTGTAAAATGAGGGGGGTGGGGGTGCAATGGCCTCTGATGTCCTGCCCCCCAGCTCTGGGAGTCAGCTCCCAAGAGAAACTTCAGATGGGGCCAATGACAAGCCAGCTGAGGTCCCAGGCCCAAAGGCGAGGCTATTGGAGGAAAGGACAGGTGGACAGGAGGGAAAGCTTTGACCTTCTCCTGAGGAGAAGACTCAGTCTTGTGGTATCATCCCCTAACCTGGACCTCAGAGGCCCAGGGGTCTCTGTCTCCTGCCTCTCTATTTGGACACCTCTTCCTGGCTGCCTCCTTAGCACCTCTCAGGATTATCCAATCTGTTGCTTATCAAGCCCTTTCCAGTTAAGGGATGGGACCCCTCTCATTTGGCCCTCATCACCTATCACCTCAATTGGGGAATTCAAGGGGGTCTGGGAGTATGAAGATCTTGGAGCCCAAACCAGACCAGAAGTGGAAGCCCTGCAGGGAGGGGGATTTCCCCAGGCAGCCCCTCCCACTTCTGCCTAACTAAAATTGCTAGGGCATGGCTCATTAAAGGGTCCACGCCTTTTTGGGGATTGTTTCCACTGCCTGGCCTTTGTCCTGAGCCTTCTCTCAGGCAGCTGGTGGTAAAGTGGAGAGAGCACTGGGTTCAGTGTCAAACCTCTGAGTTCAAATCTGGCCTCCGACGGTTACTAGATGTGGACTCCTGGGCAAGTCACTTCACTTCAGCCTGCCTCAGTTACCTCAACTATAAACTGTCACCTCCCTCCCAGGGTGGTTGTGAGGATTCCAGGAGATAACAGCAGTGAATCACTTTGCAAACCTTCAATCACTCTCTAAATGCTAGTCATCACCATCATCACCATCTTTACCATGGTGTCCCAATTTCTATCCCACTCCCACCCCCAGATTTTGGTTCAGTCTGCTCTTTCAAGCACTACATACTCAGGCAAACAGCAGCCTAACTTAGGGAAGGGAGAGCAGGAAGTCCCAGATTCCAATCCTGCCTCGGACATTTACTCCTGTTGTGGCCTTGGACCAATTTTCACCTTTCTTAGATTCAATCCCACAAATCTGAGGGCATAAAAGGGTGTGTGTGTGTGTGTGTGTGTGTGTGTGTGTGTGTGTGTGTGTGTGTGTGTGTGTGAAGGCTTTCTGGAGGAAGTGTCACTGACTCTGGCCTTGAAATGAATGGTGGGAGGCCAAACGAGGGAGAGGGAGGAACGGAAGGGGAATCCAGGTATAGGGAATCATACAGGCAAAATCATGAAGGTGGGAAAGGGGCATGGCATATTGGACATGATCCCCATTGGACTGATGGAAAACAGCTGGATCTTGAGGCAGAAGACCGGGGTTCAAATTCTGCCCTTGAAGCTAGAAGACGCTAGCTTTAGCCAAGCAATGCTGACACGAGTTCAAATCCTGACCTTGATGCTAACTGCTGGTATGAGCTCAGTCCCAAGAGGCAGTGCTGTACAGTGTATTCTGGCTTTCAACATCACCTCTCACCCTCACTACCTGTAACCCCTGGCTGGGCCTCAGTTTCCTCACATGTAAAATGGGAGCGTTAGATGTGATGGCCTCCCAGGTCCCTTCTAGATTTGGGTCTGCCACTGCTATTTCCTTAGTCATTCCCCCAAAGCAAACAGAGCCTCTTCTGCTTCTGGGACTCTGGCCCTGCATGTCCCCTGGCCTCTTGTCTAATTAGAGTTGGGAGAGACTTTCTCAATCCCCCATTTTGTCTCACACCTTGATTTTTCAGCTAGGGCGGTGTTGCACGTGTCTACATGAAATGTCTAACCATGTAGATGTGTGGACAGATATCTCCGGGAACTGGCTGCCCCTCCCTAGGAAGACCTGTCTCCCTGCACTGAGGGGAACCAGAGTGGGCACCTGGAAACTTGATGCTGTCTTGTCCTCTGAGAGACAAGGATACCTGATAGAACTAGGGAGTCATTTGCCCCTAAATATGGCTCATCCGGGGTACAGTTTTTAGGTTCAAGCTGCTTCCCTGGCCATCATCTCTCAAGGAGGAGGATAACCTAAATTTAGACCTGCAAGAATGACGTCTTTCTTCTAAATGCCAGTTACACAAAATAACATCACAAATAGTGAACAGCAACTAGACCCATTTATCTGATCAGAGAGCAGGCAGAAATTGGAGGAGTTCTACAGGGTGAAATCTACACAAACGTGAACGAGCTCTCTAGACAGCAGTAGGAGGAGATCGAACTCAGTTGAGAGAGAGGCCCTGATCTCATCCAAGTAGAAATTCCCCTAAGTCTCTAGAGAGGGAAGCTAGAGATCAGGGGTAGGTTGAGGTGTAGGCTTCACCTCCACGTCTGCCTTCCAAAGTCTGTTTGTCTGTCTCTCTCCATGTCTCTGGAATCAGCCCCCAAACAGTCTGGAGTCACGCATGTTCTCTCTTGAATCAGGAATGAAGAATGCCACTCTTGCTCCAAGTCTGCCCATCACTGATTGGTTGACCATTCTCTCCATTAATTAGAAGAATCTGAAGCAAAATGCTTCAGGAGTAGCGGGAAGCCCAGGTGGCATTCCTCCCCTTGGCTAAGGTGCAACATATCAATAGACTGCCATCTCCACAGTAAGACACCACACAGTCAAAGGACAATCTCAGCAAGCCCTAACTGAGCCTACTCCAAGCTGTAGGCGTCGTGTGGAGCAATCCACAGGCTCAATGACCTGCTGGGTGCATCCCTTGCACAACCTCTGCTACTGTTGCCTTGAACCATGACTGTAACCTCTTAAGGGCCAAAGCACGAGTCCACAGCAGCGCTCTCACTCTATTGCTCCTATCCCTGCTCTGGGAGATGGGTGGAGCAGACCAGCTGAGTCATTCTAGACTTCTTTGCCTTCACAGGACCAATAGCATGCTTGTTTTCTATGGGTTTGATCTATGCCCTCTGAGGTCTCTGGAGCATTCCAGGCAGGAAAGGTATTGCCTCTGGGTTCAGTTCTCCTTCTCTGCAAACATCACTTTCAGCATCTGTATCTGGGTGAGAAAGTTTTTGGGCCACTGGCAGAAGGTGTCTTTTCCTCCAGTTCTTGTGAGCCTCCACACCATTTGCAGGGGTGGTCCAAGTACATAGCTATTGAGTCCCAGCTTGCTACCAGCAGCACCCTGCTTTATGTCTCCCAGGTATGGAGTCTTCTTCACTCAGGCCACCAGCTCCCAGACCAGACATAGGCTTTAAAGGTATTTTTCTCAGATATCTGTCATCAAGATATTGGAAAATGGTAGTAAGTTGGGGTCTGCTGTCTGGGACAGTCATGCAGTTCACATTCAATCTCTACCATCATCTCTGGATGAGGTCCTCGGAGTGTAGGTGGGATAGACTCCAAAGGAATTGGTGACAAAGTCGTGCGGCAGTGCTTGGGTCCCAGACTCAACCTCCTTCCCTGTCCCCACTAGGTTTTCCAAAGCTAGAAGACACTAGCTTTAGCCAAGCAGTTCTGACACTAGTTCAGCCACCATATGTATGGCTCTTGGAGTCCTGGTTTTAACAGATGACTGGTCTGTTACCCTGGGTTCTTCAGGTGTTCATGACCTTCCTCTCTGGGCCCAGGCCCACAGCTCAGCACTGAGGCCATGTGCCTGCTTTGGGTCTGCTGAGGCTGCTAAGCAGGTGGAACCCTAGAGGGGAGAGGGGCAGTGGTTTCTGGGTCTGCACAGCTGGAATGATGACATCAGTTGCATGAGGTTCACATGTCCTCCCTCCTAACCTTCCCTTTCACCATGCCCACTCATTGGCCTGATGATGGAAATGGAAATGGTGGTGGAATGAGAGGAATAGAATATGTCTTGACTTTATTCTTGTCATGCTTCTCAGAATTCTTCACACCCATTACTTTGTAAAAGGTAGGGAGAGGCACTGGGCCTGGGATTGCTCCCCACATCATTTGCATCCCCCTCAACTGAACTTCAGTTTCTGTCCCTGGGATGCTGCCATAGTCAGAGGCTTTGCTATATTTTGCTGCTCATCAGGCTGTCTCTCACTTCTCTGCTATTGCTGCACCAGACTGCCCTCTTTCCCCTTTCTAAGCTTCCGACTATTGGTTACTGACCATTAGAATAGGACTTCCTGGGCAGCTAGGTGGTGCACTGGATAGAGCTCCAGCCTTGGAGTCAGGAGGACCTGAGTTCAAATCCAGCCTCCGAAACTTGACACTTATTAGCTGTGTGACCCTGGGCAAGTCACTTAACCCTGATTGCCTCACCAAAAAAGAAAAAAAAAAGAACATCAATGCGGGGCCTTCATTCCAAGAGAATGTTTGGAATCACACAAATGGACAGTCTTCCCAATATGGGAGTACTGTCACACTTCCTTTATAAAAGTGCTAGCACTTTAAGACATCAATATTTTACCATTTCGACCATTTCTTAAACATGTCAGACACTTTCCTGCCTTCTTTTATTCCAATCCATTTTATTTTAAAGTCCAGATTCTCTCCCTGCCTCCTCCTGTCCTTCCCCCACAAGAAAGCAAGAAAGCGAAAACCCTTGTTACAAACACATAGAGTCAAGTAGAACAAATTTCCACACTGGCCATGCAGGAGGGCTCCCCTCCACCCTCAGCCCTTCGAGTGCTTCGTGTTTCTGTTGAGAAGTGGGCAGCAGATCCAAAGTTCATTCTAGTCACAAGAACACTGAGAGAACCCCAGCAATCCCATTTTCTATTGCTGCATGATCCTGAGCAGCTTGGTTTTTCCAGTAATTATGCCATTTCAAGGAAACCAGCTTTTATTGTATCGCCAAGTGGCTGGCAGGATGTGAGGAGATGCCAGTTAGCATTCCCAAAGGCTAGAAAGTCCCTAAATCTAGAAAATCTGAAAAGAGTAACTATGCTTTACTATAGAAACCTTTGCAATTGTCCCTTCAAGGTCCCTGTGTTTGCTGAGGGGGTTCTGCAGCTGTGCACCTTGCTTGGACTTTGTTTCCTCAGCTTACCTCATTTCACTTACAACAATACCCACCTCCTCACCATATCCTTTCCTTCTCTAGCCCAAATGAAATGGTTAGATTTCTTCTAAAACACCATCTTCTCTCAACCTCAAGCTCTGGCCACCATGCCTCCCTAGGCCTATGACACCTTTTGGCTTCCTTCCTTTCTAAATGAGTCCCTGCTTATCCTTGAATGCTGGACTTCAATGGCATGCTCCTTCCAAGGACCTCTCTCTCATGTCCTCCCACCTGGTACTGGCTCAGTTCTTCTCACATGAATGTGTCCCTTAGATCTTCTGCCATTCTGTCTGCCCCCAGCAGTGATCCTGTCTCCTTTTCCAATCATACCTGCTCTGGGTGCTTTGCGTCACCCTCAGTGTTGGTTCTTCAGAGAAGGAGACCTTCTACCCAATGGGGAGGTCCTCTCAGAGAGCTCTGTAAGAGGCTTTGGACAAGAATCATAGAGAAGGTGAGAAAAGACTGTGTTTGGTGGGCTCTAAGGTCAGGAATCCATCCAAGTCCCATGAGATATGGGGCCGGCAGCCCAGAGTTATCTAAACTTTGTCTCTGTTCCTGTCTCCGTGACCTATACACATTTGGCGTTCTCTAAAGGTTGAGGGAGGGGTTCTAAGGTTTGGGCTCAGCCTGGGGTCAGGGACCAAGCAGTCCAACCCAGTCCAGAAAGCATGAGTGAAACATTGTCCTTGTGCTGAGCACTGGGCTAAGCCCTGGGGATGCAAAGAAAGGCAAAAATCAAAAAAAACCAAAACCCCTTGAGGAGCTCAAAGTCCAATGGGAGAGATAGCATGCAGACAACTCTGTTGGTTGGCTGGTTGGTTGATTGTTGTCCTTCATTTTTGAAGAGGACCGAAGTGACATCTCTATGCTGGAGTCAAGTGTGTCCAGCTCTGGTGGTCAGGCCAGTACAAGCTGGGAAGGCTCTGCCACAGGTTCACCAATGGTCTGTATGAATGCTTGCAGTGAAGATGTCTCTAAAAGTGTGTATCTCACATTTGCCTGGAGATACTGCAATCCTGCTTTGCCCATAGTGCACAGCACCTTCTCTGATGAGGGCACGCCATGCCAGGTGGTCCTGTGCCAGTGTCTCCCATGTCACACAATCGATCCCCAAGTTCTTCAGAGAGACCTCGAGAGTGTCCGTGTGCTGCTTCTTCTGACCACCAAGTGAGCCCCTGCCTCATGTAAGTCCTTTGTAAAATAGTCTTTTAGGCAAGTGCACGTTTGGAATTCAAATGACATGGCCAGGCTATTGGAGTTGTGCTCTCTGCAGTAGACTTTGAATGCTTGGAAGCTTAACTTGAGAAAGAACCTCAGTGCCTGGTACCTTATCCAGCCAGGTGATCTTCAGAATCTTCCTAAGACAATTCAAATGGAAGTGATTCACTTTCTGGGCATAGCTCTAGTAGATTGTCCAGGTTTCATAGGCATACAACAAAAAGGCCAGCACATCGGCTCTGTATGCTTTCAGTTTGGTAGTCAGTCTACTACCTCTTCTCCTCCACACTTTCCTTTGGAGCCTCCCAAACACTGAGCAATGTGTGCATCAACTTCATTATCAATGTGTACATCCTTAGAAAGTCTACTGCCAAGGTAAGTGAACTTAACCACAGCATTCAACATTTCTCCATTCACTGTAACTGATGGTTCCATGTATGGATGGTGTGATGCTGGCTGGTGGAGAACCTGTGTTTTCTTGGTGTTAATTGTTAGGCCAAAATTAGCACAAGCAGCAGAGAATTGGTCCATACTCTGTTGCATCTCAGCCTCAGAGGCCGCATTGAGTGCACAATCATCTGAGAACAAAAAGCCATGCATCAACTATCCCTCTACTTTAGTCTTGACTTGCAGCCTTTTCAAATTAAATAATCTACCGTCAGTGTGGTAGTCGACCTTGATGCTGTGTTCATTCTCATTGAAAGCCATTGACAACATGGCTGAAAACACCATGCTAAAAAGCATGGGAGCTTCACTCCGTTGGTGACCGGGAAAGAGTAAGAGCTTTATCCATCATCCGGAGCTCATGTGGATGAATGCTGGGTCCAGACTGCTGTTCTGCTGCTGGCATTTCTCCTGCAGTTGTCGGGCAGCAAACACCATCCTGACTGTTGCTGGGCCCTTTCTGAAGCTACACGGGCTCTCAGGGGGATGACCATCTTCCAGGTTGAAGGCCCAGCCTACTAAGGAGGACTCTGGCGAGAATTCTGCCAGCAATGACTAAGAGAGAGACTCCCCTGCGGTTGTCACAGGACAATCTATTTCCTTCACTTTTATAGAGCTGGACAATGGAGGCGTCCTTGAACTCCTGGGGGATAACCTCCTCTTGCCATGTAACCAGAAGATTTCAGTCAGCTTTTGTAGGAGCAGTGTTCCCCCGCCTTGTAAATCTTAGCTGGAATAGAATAAGCACCAGGAGCTTTGCTGCAGGACAGGATCCTAATGGCATTCAAAACATCTTCAGTTGGAAATTCAGCTCGAACAGGACTGACTTCAACCTGAGGTATGTCTTCAGTAGTAAGTGACCATGGCAACTCCATTCCTCCCAAGGACTCCCTGCCGTGTCTGGTGGTCTGTGCCTACTCTGGCATCAAAGTCACTGGGAATTACAAGCGGGTCCTCTTTCAGAGAATTGATGATGAAGGTCTCCAGACCTTCATAAAATTTGTCTTTGACTTCATCAGGGTTCATTATGGTGGGAGCATGGGAACTGATGATGGTGGCATCATGTTTTCCTGCAAGTGGCAATCACACTGTCCCGAGCCTGTCATTTGCTCCTTTTGGGAGGCATACAAGCTTGTTGACCAGATTAGTGTTGGCTGTAAAACCTATGGCAGCTTCATGATGCTTCCCTTAACCAGAAAAACGTGTATCCAGCTTCAGCTTCCATAAGCTGTCCTTCCTTGGCCAGCCTTGTTTCACTCAGGGCTGCTCTTCAGATGCGATGCCTGATGAGTTCTCTCACAACGAGAGCTGTTCATCCTTCGGATCTACTGGATTTCATGTTGTCCACAAGCGAGCACACATTCCAGGTACCGACGGTGAGTGGAATCATCTTTGCAAAAGGTTTTGTAGGGCAGCTAGGTGGTGCAGTGGATAGGGCATCGGCCCTGGATTCAGGAGGACCTGAATTCAAATCTGGCCTCAGACACATAGCAGTTACTAGCTGTGTGACCCTGGGCAAGTCACTTAACCCCCATTGCCCAACAAAAACAAAAAAATCAGGCGAAAGTTTTTGTATATTTTTTTGGTGAGTGTTTGGACCACAGGTTGGGATTCTCACCTGCTGCAGAAAGCAGGCTAGGGTTGGGTGAAGCAGAGGATTTTCACACTTTTCTCTCTCTCCTTTCACCCTGTCCCTTCTCACCAGTGTTTTGCTTCTGACTACTGCCTCCCCCAATCTGTCCTCCCTTATATCAGCCCCCCACCTTTCTTTTCCCTTTCCTTCCAACTTCCTTATAGGGTAAGATAGATATCTATACCCAAATGAGCATGTATGTTACTCTCTCTTTGAGCCAAATCTGATGAAAATAAGGTTCAAACAATGCTACCCTGCTCCTTTCTTTCCCTCTACCGTACAATTCCAGGAAAAATGCCAAGAGCAGAACAGAGGTCTGTGTACAACATTTGTAGATCTGACCAAGGCTTTGATATATTCACTTGGGGGGGGGGGGCTCATGGAAAATTATGTCAAAATCTGGTTCATCATCAGCATTGTGTATCAGTTCCATGATGACATGCTTGCCTGGGTTCCGAATAATGGATGATGCTGTCGCGCTTTCCCAGTCACCAGTGGAGAGAAGCAAGGCTGTGTGCTTGCTCCCATGCTTTTTAGCACGATGTTTTCAGTCATATAGTCAGACTCCTTCACGGAGAACAGACGGGGACACGATATCCAGGTCAGCTGGATATCTGGTGCTTCTGGTGAGTTCTTCAACTTGAAAAGGCTACAAGCCAAGACCAAAGTGCAGGGAGTGTTGGTGCATGCTTTTCTGTTCCCAGATCATTGCGCTCTCAGTGCGGCCTCTGAAGCTGAGACGCAACCAAGTATGAATTGATCCTCTGCTGCTTGTGCTCATTTTGGCCTAACAATTAACACCAAGAAAACAGGTTCTCCACCAGCCAGCACACCATCCATATGTGGAACCACTAGTTACAGGAAATGGAGAAGTTTGGAGTGCTGTGGATAAGTTCGCTTACCCTGGCAGTAGACTTTTCAGAGACGTCCACGTAGATGATAGGATTGATGCACACATTGCCAGAACTAGCTCAGTGTTGGGGAGGGAGGCTCCAAAGGAAAGTGTGGGAGAGAAGAGGTATTAGACTGACCACCAACTGAAGGTCTACAGAGCCGTTGTGCTGACCTCATGTTTTGATCTTCCCTGTTGCCATGGCAGCTTTCTGTGATCAGGGCTCTTTTTTTGGTTCATTTTCCAGTCTATTTTGTGACTTTTAAAGTTGAGCTCTGCTCCTGGGGTACAGAAGGTGTTGTCTCAAACTTCTTGTGCTGGGGGCCAAGGGCCTGGGGCTGGAGGTTTGCCTGTTGCACTGGGGTGGCCCAGACTTTGTTGTGCCAGAGGTTTCTGGGCTGGCAGTCTGCCTGATGTGCTAGGGTGGGAGGCCTCACAGCTAGCCTGCTGTGCCATTAGCATGCTGAGCCAGGACTGAGGGGCTGATCTGCGCTGTGACTAAGAACATCCCTGTGGCTTGCCTCGACACCATCTGCACTGGGCTGTGCTCCCCTTTTACCCAAGTGAGACAGACCTTTCCTGCAGTCCTTCTAGGCTGGAAAATTGTTTCACCTTATCTTTCCGTGGGTTCTGTCATTCTAGAATTTGTTCAGAGGCTTGCTTTCATGTTGTTTCAAGGGCTTTTCTTCACCATCTTGGCTCTGCAGATAATTTTTAGGGTATCTTTTTGGGGGGGGGCAATTGGGGTTAAGTGACTTGCCCAGGGTCACACAACTAGTAAGTGTCAAGTGTTTGGTCTGAAGCTGGATTTGAACTCAGGTCCTCCTGACTCCAGGGCTGGTGCTCCATCCACCGCACCACTGAGTTGCCCCTGTCATAGCTTTTCTTAATGAATGTCTACTAACTTCTGAATTTACCAGCATGTGTAAAAGTTTGTATTTAATGCACTAATCTGCTAAATCTCTTGCTTTCCTTTTCTTATTCTGAAGGATTGAATGTTGGGACTTTCATCACTAACTTATTTTATAACAAAGTAGGTTTGCTATCTTTTCTGAATTACATTCTCACCATCCCTTCTTCCTTTCTTGCTTTTGTTGAAGCCTTACAAAAATGGTGATAGTCCTCTGGCATAAGAAAGTCTCTGCTAGGAGGCTGCAGGTTTCCCCCTTTGACCCCAGCTTTCTATAAGTGGGTTCACAGCACAAAGCCCCCAGTGTAGATGTAGCTGTCTAAGCCCTCCAGGTACCCAGCTTATGTCTAAGGAAAAGCCTTCAGGAAACCTCTTAATGAGTTTCAGTTTGGACACCTTAAAGGCCAAAGCTGTCCCTGGGACTCAATTGGCCCTTGCCTCTCTTGATTACTAAAGAACATAGAAACTCCCAGCCATGTGGACATGATGGGGTCGCCATATCTAAGCTGAGTGACCAGATTCATTTCCATATGGAGAGAAAGAGGCCATGTCCAGAGAACCTAAGGGTCACATTACCCTGGCAGTGTTAGGGGGCAAAGTAAATCTCCTTTTGTTAACTGTTCAATGACTTCCGGCAGCCTCATTTTACCCCAACGATGAATCAGAATTAAAAGCCTGTTGGCATTAGGCCTTCCTCTACCATTTGGAGTAGCTGAGGGTGGTGGAAAGAGGCCCTCCACCCTTCAGCTTGCCAGGTGGACAGAGGACAATGACACCCCTCCCACAAGGAACCTTCTTCCTCAAACATTGGGATTCTGATGTTCTGAATCCTGACACGTAAGGCTGATAAGAAAGCATTTGATGGCTAGCCCAGGGTAGACTAGTAAAACTGTAGAGGGAAGTTCAGCACTGGGACCCTGGGCGCTGGGGCCTTTCAGCTTCATCTTAGCCTGAGGCAGCTTCTAAAGCCCCCTTTGAATCATTCAGCAGAGGCTACCAAGGGCAGATCATGGACCTTTTAATACCCACTAGGCATATGATTGTGGGTAGGGCCAAATGGGAATCCTTAGAGTTATCCAAACCATCCCATGCCTTGAACACCATACTGGATCTGGAGATGGGGTCTGAGTAAGGCTTAGCTTGTGAAAGAGATTTCTTTTCTAGGAATGGAGATGAAGAAAGTTGGGGTACTTTGTTACACCCATTCTGCTCACCACAGCCGTGTGAGACCTGTGCCAAGGGCAGCTGGACGTGGTCCTGATGTGACCCTGTCAATGTCGTAGGCCAGGTAGGCAGGGCCAGAGGCGTGGGACTTTCAACCTTGCTGATGTTCTTGACTTTCTTCCTGTAGTCCAGTATGCCTTCACTGTCCTCCTCAGGCCCATGTTGCCGCGTTACAGTAGGTGGAGACCTGAAAGAGGCCTCCCTTTCTGATGACATCACATTGACCAGAACAGATGCAGGTATGCCGGTAGAGGCCCTAGAATGGAGAGTGTGGGCCTGAAGAAGAATGAAGGGTGGGAAATTCACCCTAAGAAAGCCCTGGGGTCCAGGCCCTCAGTCCGATTTGGGAGAAGGCAGGAGGTAGGGAAAACCACTCGCAGGCCTGGAGAGACTAGCCCGCCTCACCGGGCTGTCCTGATGGGACCCGTTTGTCCAGTCGCTTGTAAGTCTCCCTCTTCCCCAGGGCCCCAAACGGGCTCCAGCTCAGAAAGAACCCAAGCAGTGTGTCCAGCAGTATCTGACCTTGGGCCCTTAGGACCCGGCCTCAGTCCATAAAGACCTACCTTGGGCAGGTACTGAGATGTGACCAGAACCAATGACCATCAGGCAGTATCTGGAGCTCCACATTCACTTCTGAAAAGCAGTTGCTTGTTCCTGGGCCTAGGAGGCTGGGTGGCAGAGTAGATAAGATTGTTGGGCCTGGAGTCAGGAAGCCTGGCATTCAAATTTGGTCCTAGACACCTCCTAGCTGTGTGACCCTGGGTAAGTTACTGAACTTCTATTTGCCCCAGTTTCCTCAACTGTAGAATGGAGACAATAGTAGCACCTTCTTTGAAGGGCTGCTGTGAGAATCAAATAAGATCTTGTTTGTAGAGTGCTTAGCAGAGTGCCCGGCATATAGTAGGTGCTTCATAAATGCTTGTTCCTTTCCCCATTATGCACAGCTTATGGACCCCCATTATTATTTGAGTTTGACCTAAGGAATGGGGGTCCTTCGAAGTCCTTCCAGTGAGCTGGGTTCCAGATTGTATGACTGGTGTTTGAGAGAGCCTTGAGGATGGGCGGAGAAGAGCTCCATCTCCATGAATTCCTGGGTAGGGGCCATGGCTCTGGGGTCAGGAAGGCAAACTGGACTACTTATTTAGCAGTTCATTTCTTAGCTGTTAACTTTATGTTGGAGTCAGGCTCTAGGTGCGAGGGATAATGGCCCAAGCTTCAGATTTGTCATGCCATTGTTTTCTGAGTTCTATCTGGGGGTCTGACCTTAGGTATTCCTTTCCTCTCTTGAGCAAAACCAGGGCCCCAGCAACACTGTTACCTCAAACTCACTCTATCCCTCCTCTCTCTCTCTCTCTGTCTCTGTCTCTCTCCCTCTTTCTGTCTCTTTCTGTCTCTGTCTCTCCTCTCTGTCTCTGTCTCTGTCTCTGTCACTTCTGTCTCTGTCTCTCCCTCTCTCTCTCTCTTTCTCTCTCTCTCTCTCTCTCTCTCTCTCTCTCTCTCTCTCTCTCTCTCATCCCTTCTGTGACTGCAAGCTTCTGTTCATCCTTCTGCCCTAGAACTGAAACCAGGGACTTCATTTTGTTGTAAGTAACCCCTAGGCAGCAGCACCCCCTCCCCTGCCCTGTCTCAACTTTCCCCCACCCTGTGCATACTCACAAGCACACTCACCAATGTGTACTTGCTCCTCCCCATCCAAAGCCACAGCCTGAGACCACATCTAATCAGCATGCCTGTGCCCCTCGTGCAGTGCCAGTGGAAGGCCCTGCCATCTTTCCCTGATTGGCAGTCTGGTTTTCACACTGTCCATGGGGGCAAGTTCTTGAAGCTGAGGCTGCTGCCATCACAGCTGCCCTCACAACTTGGTCTTAGTTGATTCTGCCCAGAGGTATATGCGCTCCAATCAGGGCAGGCTACTACTGCCCCAGGAGGTCAGGTCTTTCCTAACTATCCTCCCAAGTTATCTTAGGCTGGATTTACCCCGACTTTTAATTATTTCTGCCATGCTAAAGTTCACTTTGAGGCATTATTTTAAATTGCTTGTGGGGGAATTTTATAGGGATGGGTAATCTCCTGTCTTATTCTGCCATCTTCCCAGAATCCTTCTAATTAGCTCATTTTTAAAGATTCGTGGTGGCACTTTCACCTTTCCATACACTTTTTAGTTTCTTTTAAAATTGCCCAATAAGCCACATCAATACCTTTGTGTTCTTCTCCTAAGCCCACGTGGATGCTTGGTTGCTGTCTTTTGTTCTTGAAGGGGACCAAAATGACATCACTATGCTAGAGTCATTTCAGTGTGTCCAACTGTGGCTGATCAGACCAACATGAACTTGGAAGGCTCCACCACAGGTCGAGCACAAATAGTCCATGTGAACACTTGGGGTGGATTCTCTAAATTTGCACACCCTGCATTTCTTTTGAGCAATTTCAATTCTGCTTTGCTCATGGAGCACAGCACCTTCTCTGATGTGGGCACGCCATGCTGAGCAGTCCTGTGCCAGTGTCTCCCATGTCACACAATCAACTGCAGAGTTCTTAAGAGAGACCTTGGGAGTGTCCTTGTATTACTTCTTCTGACCTCCACATAAGTACTTGCCTTGTGTGAGTGCTCTGTAAAATAGTCTTTTAGGCAAGTGTACGTTTGGCATTCAAACAATGTGGCCAACCTGTTGGAGTTACGCTCTGCAGTGGAGTTTGAATGTTTGAGAGTTTAGCTCAAGAAAAGACCTCCATGTCTGGTATCTTAGCCTGCCAGGTGATCTTCAGAATCTTCCTAAGACAGTTCAAATGGAAATGATTCAGTTTCCTGGCATGGCATTGGTAGGCCGTCCAGGTTTCAGAGGCATACAATGAAGTCAGCATGATAGTTCTGTAGACCTTCAGTTGGGTAGTCAGTCTAATACCTCTTCTCTCCCATACTTTCCTTCCAAGCCTAATCCTAAATGTCTCTGACTCTAACTAGCTCTGACTCTACCCTCCATTTAATCCCACCCAGTTACTTTAAAAGGGTGGGTGAAGTGCACGTCTCATCTTTTCCCAAAGCTTTTCAGTTTTAACATCAAGGTGAAGGATAGGAATGGCTTATCTCAATGGAGCCAAACCTTTCTCAAACTTCTTTCCAAACTCCAAACCCTTTACTTTCTTTTCTTTTTTTGGTTAGGCAGTGGGGTTAAGTGACTTGCCCAGGGTCACACAGCTAGTAAGTGTTATGTGTCTGAGGCCAGATTTGAATTCAGGTCCTCCTGAATCCAGGGCTAGTGTTCTATCCACTGCGCCACCTAGCTGCCCCTAAACCCTTTACTTTCAAACCCCCCATTCACACTGTTAGTGTAAACAGACTCTAATTCTCTTTTAACTTTTAACTCATTCTCCTCTCATCCTTATTTGCTTAACTTTTTTCTTTCCTTTCTTTTTATATTCTCCAGGGGGCTTTGATGAAAGCCTGACAAACAGATCTTTCATTTTACACTTGGATCTCCCATTTCTCTTTACCTTCACTACTTTCTTAAGTTTGTCTCTTCTTATTTCTCAATAATATTCTTGTCTGACTTTCTACTGAATCTCTCTGGTACAGATTTTCTGATATAATACAAATTCTTGTCCTCTAGGAAAGAGAGAAAGGTTGCCTGAGTTTCATCTGAATTCTAGCTGCAAATCTCCAAAAATCTACTAAGATATTTTAGCAGTTACAAAAATCTTTAAATCATAATTTGGAAATTTACAGTAAAGATATTACATTTCAGTTATAACTCTTAGCCTTTAATTAGTTTGTAATACCATAAATTTCTACAAGCCTGTAAAAAGATTTCCTTCCTTATCATGTCTGTCTTTATCTCTGTGTCAAAATATTTTGGAGGCACCCTGTTCCCCAGAGTTAAGGCCTAGCCAGCAGGCTGTGCCAATGAGCTTGGCATAACAACAATCCTTTGTGCTCTGGATGCTCTCACCTTCTGGCAAAGTATACTGCTTTGACCCTTGCGCCAGGTATTCACTGCCCCCTATTTCCCAGGGACCTGAGAACCATCCATGACCTTGCTTGACTTGCTCACAAACCCTGTTCCATGTAAGAGCTAAGTGAACTGAACCAGGTACTGTGCCCCATTGTGAAACAATCAACTTGGAGACTGTTCCAGGACTCAGGAATACCTACATTGTCCATGCATGAGCCTGCTGTGGGATATGGCTACTTATGTCATAGTCCAACCCACTTATGGATATAAGCATTGCCTGCACCCCAACATACTAAGCTTTTCCTTCTCTGGAAGGGGGATTTCCTTGCTTGAGAGTTGTTTTCCTCACTCTGAAATAAATTACACCACTATTTTGTGTCCCCACACACTTGCCTCTGGCCTGCTTGGTTCAGCTCCAACCATTCTCAGGTTAGAGACTGGTCCAGTCTGAACTGCATTCAAAATTCTGTTGACATCTACAATCTCCAACCTGGCCAGGGTTGTGAAGGCAGAGAGAAAGAAAGAATCTCAAAGTTTTCCCTCTTTGTCTCCCATTGAAAACCTAACCAAAAGTTTGTTTTGATGCTTCATTAGTCTTACTCACCCTTACGCTTCATTATGAAAATGATTTCTTTTTTTTCCCCCTTTTTTTTAGGCAATTGGGGTTAAGTGACTTGCCCAGGGTCACACAGCTAGTAAGTGTCAAGTGTTTGGTCTGAGGCTGTATTTGAACTCAGGTCCTCCTGACTTCAGGGCTGGTGCTTTATCCACTGTGCCACCTAGCTGCCCCTGAAAGTGATTTCTTAAGAATCACCATGGTTTCCCCCCTTGTACCTCTGTTGAGGTTCTTTTAGAGCTCTATTCTTAGTCATCCCCTTCTGAATGGAAAGCTTCTCCTATTCCCAGGCCAATAAGAACTCCCCTAAGAGGGTATCCATTGGCTTACTAGAGCCAGTGCCCTCATCAGGAACCACTCATCACTAAGGAGGTAGCCATCTGGGTGTGGTTCAGGGAGGACATGGAGTTCTGAAGAAGGGCATTCTTTCACTGAGAGAAAGTCTCTCAGTAGAAATCTCACTGGAGCATGCTAGGGAATTTCTTTGAGGAAGGTCGAGTCATCATATGGAGAGGTGACGAGGTCCTGTACCAGGGTGGGGGAGGAGATAAGAAGGGGTATCAGTACTCCGAGAACCTTGGGATTGAAGAAATTAAATGAATTCTGTTTCATTGGATAATTGATCCTATTCTGTATCAATGCCTCATTTCCCCTCTGAGTTAGTTTAAAGTTATAATTAAAAGAAAACCTGTTATCTACCATGCCTTATCTTCAAAGGCTTACAAGTTGATCTGGTAAATTTCCACAAGGTATATTGTCCATCCTTGCCTGTCCTTGTAAAGTTAAGGAAGGCCTAATCCCCCTAACAAACCCTTCTAGGTGCCATGGAGCCCACTAACAAGGTCTGCAAGATGTTGATGGGTCCCATAAAACAATTAAATTCCTTAATTATCAGAGAGGGATGGTTCTTTAAAATAACTGATCGTATTGTCCCCTTCCCCCATCAATTCTACCATGTAACCAATAGAATTATCTTCCTCGGCTACCCAACTCTGTACTTCCCAAAACTATATTAAGGCTGGTGAGCCCTACTTTGGTGTTGTTGGTCATTTAGAGAGTCCATTGACCCAATTTATTGGTTACTGCTAACCCAACTAATAAACTGATCATGCTTAGACCATTCTCTCTCAGTTTACCTTAATTTTCAAATGTAACAGTATCAGCTTAGATACTGGGTCGCTTGCCTATTGAAGACCCTGCAGGGAGAGTAATTGCTTCCTGAGATTCCTGGTACCTTGCCTTGGAGACCCACAGTGAACTGTGTAAATTCATCACCTGCCACATGGACCAGAGCATAGAGATCTGACATTTGGACCTTTCAAAAGGGGAGAAAAAACTAAGATGTCTGGCTTTTGTCCTCCTCCATACTTTTTTCATTCTTTTTCTTTTTCCTGACTCTAGAGGGAAGTGAAGTCATTTCCCTTCTCTTTTTTTCCCCCTGGTACTGCCTCTGCCAGGAAGACTGTCCACGAAAACCTTCAAAAGCATTTAAATGGTGGAAGGTTCTTGAGAACAGAGGAATCAAATATATCTCCTGGCCGCAGAACTGCCAAACCAAATGAAAATGTAATAGGGAAAAGTTTAACAAAATAAATGCAAATAAATACAACACAGATCATAATAATTCATAGTTTTCTAGGTCAATAGGCAGCCAGTATGGGGTCTTTCTAGAAGATCCTTAGGTCCTGGCCATTCTGGGGTGGTATGTGATAGGACCAGGGTTCCCCACTTCTGGGACATAAGAATTAACTACTTTTCCCTAAAAGGCAACAAAGCTGCCCCGGGATATGATTGGGGCAATGGCCTTGATGGTGCTTCATGGTCACCTAACAGCCCAAAATATCCCACCTGTGGGGAGTCAGGGCCTCTCTGCTTGCTGGATTTCTGAGGAATATAACCTGAGTTTGCTCTCATTTCCAATTGCCCATCACCAGCTCTGTTGACTAGGTCCATTTTCATATGGAGCCAGGGGGAGGTTGTGTCCAGAGAAGCCATCACTAGGTCCTTGTGTGGCACATTCTTCCTCGCCATGGAAAGGCCAAGTCTTTTGTTAACTGTTCAACAGCTTGTGAGGACATCGTTTCACTGGCCATTGAACCTGAACTAAGACAGTTAGGTCTCTGCCACTGACAAGAGGTCACTGAATGAGGTCTGCCAAGATGGCTTCCTGGGTGTGGCTGCTAGGCATGCTACCACTTCTTGGAACCACAGGTGAGAGCCGAATGCCAGGTAGATACTGCGAGTCAAGTCGTTACCCTTCATTCATCGCCCATCAGTCCTCTTCCACAATGAAGGGCAAACAACAACAGCTGAATAAGATGGTAGAGGGAGAGTCTGGAAGCAGCAGTAGGGAGCAGGGAGTGTTCCACCTCTCTTATCACCACTGTGACTGCAAGGGAACAAGGGAAGGGCCATTTATTAAGCACCTACTATGTGCCAGCCATTGTGCTAAGCACTTGACAAAGATCATCTCATTTGATAATAATTTGCCTGCTGCAAAAGATGGCCAGACTGTGTCCTTAGGAGTGAGTCAGGTCTTGGTGAGGGAGTGAGACAGATGATGGAGGAAAGGTTTCCTGTAGGAGGTGGCATACGAAATTAGCCTTGAACAAGGGATTCTGAGAGGCACGGATAAGGGGGTAGCCATGGAAGACAGCCTACACAAAGGCCGTACAAAGGTTGGAGGTGTAGTGGCATCTTTGAGGCACAAGAAGGAGGTCAATTTGACCAAAAAGGAGAGCACATGAAGGAGAAGAATGCATAGTGTAACATCCCCTCTACTTACCCGCCCCTTCTGCATTTACATCCTCAGAGAGTAGATAAACCATTTCTCTGGGTCCTAGGTTACCCTATGGGGCTGCTCTCCTATTTCTATAGATATTGAGCCCCCATCAGTGTGTTTACCCAGGAAACATTAGTCAGACATGATTAACTCAAGTAAAGACTTTACTAAGGTATCAGGGTATCAGGGTATCATGGCAAGGACAATAGTTACAGAAATTCATCTCATGAGGCTGGGGCAGACTGTCTCACAAATAAACACAGCTTCAGTGGGAAGAGTGGAATCCACTTAGAGTACACTGGTAGTGAAACACATGTGGAGAGCTCATATGGCCAAAGAAACTCACACTTCCAGCGCTCCTGAGCCTCAATGTTCTTTCTCCTCTGAGGAACCTTCTCAAGCTCCACTCCCTGCAACGGTTTCCTCCCCCTTCTCTCCATCTTCCCACAGTGACTTTCCTAACCCTAAATGCTCAACTGGGCTCTCAGGGTCTGATCCCCTCTGTTATATGTGTCTCTATAGAGAGCGTATATCTGCTCCCTCCACTCCTAAAGTAGATGCATCTCAGTGACTTAAATGCCCTTGAACTGATCATCTCCAACCTTCTAATTTCTCCTATTATGTTAGAGAGACACCATGGTCAATATGGGGGAGGGGAGGATGGAAATTCCTCTTCCTGCCCAGCTGCCCTCTGGGATAGGTATGAGAGTCATGCTCCAGAATTCTGCCCTAAACCTGACCTCCCAAACTATGGACTGCCTGCAGGTTTGGCCGCCTTAGCTACAGAAAGGCATTAAGGGGTGTGGTCAGTTATTTCCCTGGCCAATGGTCTTGCCCTTTCCAATCCAATCAAGGAGAAACTTATTTGTACTTTTTTAGGTAACACGGGGCATAGGTGCATCTTTGCAATTCATTTAACATCTGGTCAATAGGAATGCTATATTATTTCTGTCATCTGCCCTTTGCTTTCTGTGATTTGGGGTGGGGGTGGGAGTAGGAAGCAGGCATTTAGTAAGCACCTGCTATGTGCCAGGCACTGTGCTAAGATCTCATTTGATCCTCACAACAACTCTGGGTGGTAGGTGCTATAATTATTCCCATTTTACAGCTGAGGAAACCGAGGCAGGTAGAGGTTCAGTGATTCGTTCATGATCACCCAGCAAAGAAGTATCAGGGTTTAGTTTGGAACTTAAGTCTTCCTGACTCCCGGCTTTGCACACTATCCACTGTGATCAGTGAAGAGATCTAGCTGATCTCCACTATGATTGCCAACATCAGCTGAGGCACAAAGGAGGAGGGGTACAAAGGAGGGGGGACACAAATCCTGTCAAGCTTCAGTAAGAAGGAAAGGGAGGCTGCGGTCAGGCTGTCCAGGGCTTTCGGTGCCCACATGTTGTTCAGTCGTGTCTGACTCTTCATGACCCCACTAGGGTTTTTTATGAAGATACTGGCGTGGTTTGCCATCTCCTTCTCCAGCTCATTTAGTGCCCGTGTGTCTGGATTGAGTCCTACTGTTGACGCATGAGGAACTGTGTGACCATAGATGATGGGTCATAAACCTGAGGAGAAAAGATGAAAGTTTTATTCAATATTCCAATCAGCCAGAGCATGCTCATAGACAGCTTTAAGAGTCTACAAAGTTCTTGAAAATTTCCAGTGCTAAGAAACAGTTTTGGAAGGAGTGAGTACCGCATCTAAAAGCCAAATTCTGGACCTTTGCAATTTCTTGCACATCTGCTGTTTGGTGATGCCAGAAGGGTTTGGTGACAAATTAGATCAAACATTCCTCAAAGACATGTTTGTTTTTACAAATGCAAGAATAAGCTCTAAGATTGCATGGAGGAGTTCACTGAGAGTTCAGGTTCCAGCTCCAAGATGCTGGAGGTTGCTTGGAACACACTGGCTCCATTTTGAAATTGATTTGTTTTTTAGATGTCCCTTTCAAAGGGAACCCTTGCATGGGCAAGTCACGGGACTCCTCAGTTCCAGCAGAACCCTCTACCTGCCTCTCGAGATAATTTTCACACTAGAGTTCCTTCCGTCAAAGAAATCACAAGTCTGGATCTCCCCGGCAAAACACACAGGCACACACACGAAACCCCATGGATTCCTCACAGAGCTCCCCTCCATTTCAGGAGGGGAGGCTGAAGTCCAGAGGACCCAGTGGGTGGCCCAGCGTGGCACAATTTCATAGCAAAGTGGAAATTGCAGCCCAGATGACCTTGGCTCCGCTGCTTCGCTCGGCCTGTAGAATGCGGGGGCTTGTCCCTTGCCATGGCGTCCCTACACTTCCTCCACATCTTATTGATGTCCTTATCAGGGCTAGGCCATTTGCCGAATGACTCCTGGGCTAAAGAGCTATCTATAGGGGCTCAGTGGAGCCCTTGGGACTTGGATTTAAGGCGGGGCAGAGGGCTTGCCTCAGCCCTCCAGGTCGGGCCTAGAACCAGGTTTGATCTACTGCGCCATGCCCTTGACAAGGCACAGAGGAACCGGGTCTGGGGTGACTGGGGGAAGCAGGGGCGTCGGGAGCTGGTCAGCGCTCATGACTGACAGGGGTTCCTGGAAACTGGGGAACATACGGGGAGGAGGGGTTGAGTAGAAGGGGGATAGAGGGGGTAAGGACGGAGCTGGAGGGAGGAGGAATCCAGAATCTCCTCTGGCCCTTCCCAACTCTGGCCTCCAGCCCCGCCCTGGTCCATTCGTCCAGCCGGGGCCCCTAAATATTTTCTTACTCACAGGAACCATCAGACTTCCCCGCTGCGCTCACGGTTGCTGTCAGGCGCTCCGGTCTCCGAAGGAGCACTATCCTGCGCGCCCATCTGAAGCTGTCCAAGCTCGCCCCATGAGCCAGCCCGTCTAAGCCATGCCTGAGCACACTGCCATCACCGTGCAGGGCGGGGGACCAGAGAAGGGGAACACTTCGAACCCTCCTCGTGACTACCTGCTGTTCTCCCTCTTCAACATTCTGGTGTTGGGAAACCCTTGTTGTCTCAGCTTCATGGCGCTCGTTTATTTGGTCAAGGTAGCTGCAGCAGCTGTGCGGTTCAGCAGGGGAGGGATAGTTGGCTCCCAAAGAGAGGGATCCCTTGGCTGTGTGCTCCCCGTTCATTCCCCTCACTCCACTAGGCTCTGCCACCTTCCCCTGCGTCTCTTCATTCTCCCCTTCTTTCTTTCCTCCTCCCCTGCTCCTACCTCCCTCGTTCCTTCTTCCCCTTCTCCTCTTGCTTCCTTCCTTCTCCCCCACTCCTGTCTTTCCTCCTCCTCTCCCTCTCGTCCTAACTCCTCCTTCTTGTCCCTGCTTCCTTCCTTCTCTCCTTGTTCCCCAATCTTTCCCTCTCCTTTATCCTCCCTCCTTGTCTCTTCTTCCAACCCCACTTCTTTTCCTCTTCTCAAGTTCCTTCCTTCACCCACTCCATTCTCTTTCTTCTTCTTCCTACCCTTTTCCTCCTCTTCTCAGTCCTTAGTTCTTCCTCTGAGGTACTAAATTGTAGTTATGACTCAGGAAATTTGACTGCTACAGGGTATTGGGGACATCCATCTGTCCTGGCCTCTCAGACCCTCCAGGAAGGCTAACTCCCATCTGACCAAGGATAAGGACTGCGCTCCTACAGCACTTAAGGGAGGTCAGGGCTGCAGTGGAAGAAAGAAGCTGGTTCTAGAACCAAATACTAGGAGAGGGACCAACAGAGGAGAAGGGGTGGAGGAAAGCAGCGTGGAGGCAGCGTTTGAGGTGGCCCTTGGGAGGATGGGACTGTCCAGAAGGAAAGAGGACATTCAGGTAGGGGGCAGCCTGAGAAAAAGAACAGAGATGGCAAAAGGTTAGGAACATTCAGGGAAGACTGAGAGAGTTGTCAAGGAGCAGGTTATGTGTGTGTGTGTGTGTGTGTGTGTGTGTGTGT